>NC_056449.1:25848859-26148859 GCF_018296145.1 Oncorhynchus tshawytscha
AGCGGGACACAGCGCTGGCCCTCTCAGCCTGTCAAAGAGCGGTGAAGGATGGATGGAGCTCCGTGGGCCCGTCGAGCACCCCTCCACACGTCCCTGCTCTAATGATTCCCCCCTGCTGGGCTCCGGGAGAGACTTGACCATGACAGTGGATACTGACTTTCACTTCAGGGACTGGAATAGGTGTGTGTGTGTGTGTTTGTGTGTGTGTGTGTGTTTTGTGTCAAATAAAATCACATTTAATTGGTCACATACACATATTTAACAGATGTTATTGTGGGTGTAGGGAAATGCTTGTTTTGTATTTGTATGTTTGTGCATGTCAATATGTCCTCATTGATCTAAATTAATGTAAATTATGTGTGTACCTCATGTCTGTGCACACTTCTGTCTTCAGCAACCACAACGAGATGTATGTGTCTCAGGGGACAAATTTTACACCATAATAGGCCTTCAGCCATCTTAACTTTACTCTATAATAGCCAATTAGCCATCTCAACTTTACACCATAGTAGGCCTTCAGCCATCTTAACTTTCCACCATTGTAGGCCTTCAGCCATCTTAACTTTCCACCATTGTAGGCCTTCAGCCATCTTAACTTTACACCATAATATGCTATCAGCCATCTTAACTTTACATCATAGTATTCCTTCAGCCATCTTAACTTCACTGCATAATAGCCACTCAGCCATCTTACAAGTAGGCCTTCAGCCATCTTAACTTTACACCATAATATGCTATCAGCCATCTTAACTTTACATCATAGTATTCCTTCACCATCTTAACTTTACTCCATTATAGCCAATCAGCCATCTTAACTTTACACCATTATAGCCAATCAGCCATCTTAACTTTAAACCATAGTAGGCCTTCAGCCATCTTAACTTTAAACCATAGTAGGCCTTCAGCCATCTTAACTTTAAACCATAGTAGGCCTTCAGCCATCTTAACTTTACACCATAATATGATATCAGCCATCTTAACTTTACACCATAGTAGGCCTTCAGCCATCTTAACTTTACACCATTGTAGGACTTCATCCATCTTAACTTTACACCATAGTAGGCCTTCAGCCATCTTAACTTTACACCATTGTAGGACTTCATCCATCTTAACTTTACACCATAGTAGGCCTTCAGCCATCTTAACTTTACACCATTGTAGGACTTCATCCATCTTAACTTTACACCATAATAGGCTATCAGCCATCTTAACTTTACACCATAGTAGGCCTTCAGCCATCTTAACTTTACACCATAGTAGGCTTTCAGCCATCTTAACTTTACACCATAGTAGAACTTCATCCATCTTAACTTTACACCATAATATGCTATCAGCCATCTTAACTTTACATCATAGTATTCCTTCAGCCATCTTAACTTCACTGCATAATAGCCACTCAGCCATCTTAACTTTACACCATAGTAGGCCTTCAGCCATCTTAACTTTACACCATAATATGCTATCAGCCATCTTAACTTTACATCATAGTATTCCTTCACCATCTTAACTTTACTCCATTATAGCCAATCAGCCATCTTAACTTTACACCATTATAGCCAATCAGCCATCTTAACTTTAAACCATAGTAGGCCTTCAGCCATCTTAACTTTAAACCATAGTAGGCCTTCAGCCATCTTAACTTTACACCATAATATGATATCAGCCATCTTAACTTTACACCATAGTAGGCCTTCAGCCATCTTAACTTTACACCATTGTATGACTTCATCCATCTTAACTTTACACCATAGTAGGCCTTCAGCCATCTTAACTTTACACCATTGTAGGACTTCATCCATCTTAACTTTACACCATAGTAGGCCTTCAGCCATCTTAACTTTACACCATTGTAGGACTTCATCCATCTTAACTTTACACCATAATAGGCTATCAGCCATCTTAACTTTACACCATAGTAGGCCTTCAGCCATCTTAACTTTACACAATAGTAGTCCGTTAGCCATCTTAACTTTACATCACAGTAGACCTTCAGCCATCTTAATTTTACAACGTAGTAGGCATTCAGCCATCTTTGATGACAGTTCTTTGAGATTTCTGAAAGTAATCTCCTCCTATGGCCTCGCAGCAGGAAGAACAAGGATAATTTCTGAAATGATCAACACTTGATCAACACTGAAACCTTTTCATGGACGTTTGTTATGTCCTTACATGTCTGAATTTCTTTCTGCCTCATCTGTTGGATGGAAATCTGATTCTGACAGTCAAACACAAGGGTTGAATAGAGGAAAAGTTTCAGAATCAGGGTGATTACTTTTGTTTCCTAGTGGGAGTAGTTTAGTCTGGCAAAGAAGGTTATTTGAAGGTTCACATATGCTGATAAACACCTGGCCATGACCGTAACTTGGTAACCCCCAGCGCCTTTAAGATTTACCTGGACTAATCCAAATCCTGCATCAAAGGCTGTTTTGGCTCCATTCAAAACCCTGTAGAGAAAAGGGCCATTCAGGGACATTAGCTCACCCAAGCCTTTTAGTTATAGACAAGGCGTAACGTAACCAGAACAGCCACATTTGTTCACATTTGTTATATTTGGGCCACAAAGTTCATATTTTACACTCAACGGTCTGTGTGAACATTATTACAATGTTGGTTTGGCGTATGAGTGAAGAGTTTCCTTTCCAGAGGACAATAAATGGTTGTGTTTTATTCGACTTGACAATTGATGTATGATTCATCTGAGGTAATCAATGGCATGACAATAATTCACTTGGAATACTTGGTTACCCCCTGCTTTATCTGTGTTGTCAAGTTCTCACATACCAATGAAATGTTCACTGATGTGTTTAAAGGATAGTTCACCCAAATTGGACAAGGTATGACAGAAATCCATGCTTTAGTTTAGATAGATTTGTGCCAGAAATGCTCAAATGTTAGCTTTTGGAAACATTGCCAAGGAAACTAATCCGATACATGGATTGTTGTCATACCTTGTCCATAGACTGCTTACAGGATAAGGAAACCAATGTCATTTTGTAATTCGAGTGAACTATCCCTTTAATTCAAGTGATTTAATGTTCCGATTGCCAAAAAACACTACTCTTTTGCATCAAACAAATACAATTTAAATAAAATCCCACCAGTTTAAACTATGTACATTTTACCTTCAAGCACTTTTGCATCGTGAGTGATTTCAAATCAAGCACTTGTTTCAGGGAACAATCAGAGGAAAATAAACCTGAAGGTGGAACACCACCTGAATAGGAACGAGCGAGGCCTTGCCTTAGAAATGTTAAGCATAATTTTTGGTTTGGATGGTTTTTCGTGGAGTAAGGCCTCTGTAACAGTGATATTATGCAGCGCTAGCCTTCTCAGCTCTGTGTCCTGGAGGCCTGTTGAGCTGGATGGAGAATAGCAGAACAGCAGAAGGAATTCCACTTCCACTAGCAGTTATTTTGTTTTTTCTCCTCCCATCTATGTGATTGATGAATGTTCACTAGTGCCAAAGACATGTGATTGATATTAGTGTGAGCTTTGGAATTCATTAATCCTCCATAAAGGACTGTGCTAAGCTAGCGGTGCGGTATAAGAATGAAACAGGTTTCACTGAGGATGACTGGAACAAATTATTTGCAAAATGTCCACCTAATTACTGTATTATTCATTGCAAGTGGATACAAGGCTTTGTTCTGACTGAGAAAATGTTAGGGCCTCTCTCTCTGCCAAATAACTGTTGCTTATACCACACTCCAAAATGTTCAGGGATGCACAAAACATACTAATATTGGGGGATAATGACTTGCATTGGATTTGTGCACAAATACTAAAACGTTTGCATTTAGAGAGAGTGGCCAGGTAAATAAAACCGAGGAAAGTATTGCAGTCTTACCTTGTCCATAGACTGTTCACACGGTAAGGAAACCAATTAGTCATTTTGTAATTTGGGTGAACTATCTCTTTCAGCCTATTTCTGTCCTGACAAAACGATCCAGGTCAGAAGCAACTGAGGGGCCAGGAAGTCGTTAGAAGCAGAGCAAGAAGGGAGGGAAAAATGGGGTGTCACGCATTAAGTGGCAGGGAGAAAAATGTGGATATTTTATCCTTAAATTGTTTTGAGAGGCTTCTGCCAGGTAGGGTCATGAATCATGCTGTCTGGGGTCCTTCTGGCGCTGCTGGGGACGGCTCCGGGGTGACAGAGGGGGCCATGACAGGTGACCTATCTCTCCTGTACCGTCACAAACCCTCCATCACTTAACACTTAATCAAAATGGCTTCTGTCCTGACCCCCCTTCTTCTGACCCCATCATCTGTTTAAACCTTCTCAGGTGCCTCCAAGGTACCATGGCAGAATAGTTATAATCGGTTTACCTGTCAGATACTGGTGGAAACTGCCTAGGTGATTAGAGGGCCACACAGTGCACATAGGTCTACCCCCCCACTCACTCCATGATGGCACCGTCTCTCCCTCATGAATGGTATCGCAGTGCGGAGCCGGCAATCAAAACAAACTGAGAGGGTTATCTTTGAGGCATACATCTGTGGTATTGCACAAGCTAGTCCACTAGTTGGGCATTCTCCCTCTCCTTTTCTCTCTCTCTCGCTCTCTCGTTTGACCTTTTGACAAAGACAACAAACAGGAAACAGAGGATATAGATTTCAGCCACGCAGAGCTCTGTGCAGCTCCATCTGTGCCGATCGATGCATCATACTAATAAGTTCAATCCACAAGCGGCAATTATTGCTAGTCATGTTTGCTCGCCTGAGTGAATAATCTTCCAATTTAGCAAAATCTCAGCAAGGTAAGTGGATACAGGGGACTGGTGGTGTGTGCTTGTTATAAATGGTGTACCTCCATACAGCAGAGCGTAATTAAGATCCCAAAACACACATGTTAATATTAACGCTCAAAGCCGTGGGGTGGGGTGTGAGAGCCAGACCAGTGTGTGTGTGTGTGTGTGTGTGTGTGTGTGTGTGTGTGTTTGTGTTTGTGTTGTGTGTGTGTGTGTGTGTGTGTGTGTGTGTGTGTGTGTGTGTGTGTGTGTGTGTGTGTGTGTGTGTGTGTGTGTGAGAGAGAGCGAGTGAGAGAGAGAGAGAGATATGATCCATACTCAGCCCTAATCCACTAGTGTATTGGATGAGCCATAACTTGCCCAGTAACTGCCAACAAACATTATTGGCGTGTGAATGTTATGAGGTTTCTGGAACCCTTTTAGGAAAAATCCCAAATCTATAAGCACCACAGGGTTATTGTAGGTGTATCTGATTTCATAAAGAAATGATCAACTCTATCCTCAATTATTCCTCACAGGATTACAGTCAATCGATTCAGTGCTACAGAATGTGAGAATTTAGAAACTGGAAGCCATGAAACTTTGGATTTCATGGCGAAAAATATATATACTGTATATTCTGGGTTTCAAAAGTTACATATTTGTAATTAGAAAAAATATATATATGTCCCTAATAATACATGTAATATTAGGAGGGATATATCATATATTTTCTAATTACAAAAATGTAATTAGAAAATAGCATACTGCATACACCTGTGTGTAGCATACTGCATACACCTGTGTGTAGCATACTGCATACACCTGTGTGTAGCATACTGCATATACCTGTGTGTAGCATACTGCATACACCTGTGTGTAGCATACTGCATACACCTGTGTGTAGCATGCCGCATACATCTGTGTGTAGCATACTGCATACACCTGTGTGTAGCATACTGCATACACCTGTGTGTAGCATACTGCATACACCTGTGTGTAGCATACTGCATATACCTGTGTTATTGGCCATGTAGCATATCAATACAAGTACCTTGATAACAATAGTTCAGTATAGTCTCCCATGAGACTGAACCTAATGTAGCAGAGAATGTCTGTTTGACCACTAGTAATGTAGGATGTAACGCTTGACCTTGTAGATCTATTCGTGGTCAACATGAGTAATGTCAACCTGTGCATTATCAATTGGCCTGCAGAGAGCTTGACCATTTTTTATTGATCTGAATGAGCAAGTTGGATGCATTTAGGCTGTGTGGATTTTTGTATCAGTGTATATATTTTCAAGGTGTTGACTTCTGACCTTTGCTCTTCCTGAGTCTATGGTTGTTCGTCCACATGGAACTTGTCTTCCAAGGTTCTGCCAGTCTGTATTGTTTGAACGTTTTGATTATATTTCTATAAGTTTGACTTTCCAATACTGCTACTTACTTGACTAACCCTGTGAGGAGCATAGGACATCTTCATTTTCTCCATTATAGTCTTTCCGTTCTGTTATTGCTGATGTAAGATGTTATCCAGGTGTTTCCTTGTCTCCCACTTTTGTTTTCACCCTGAGGGTTCCACGCCATTGCAGCTTGTTCACCTGCTATTACTATCCAGCCTCTGGTGAGGTGGCATGTGGCTTTCCCTGTGTCTGTCTGGGTATGATCTGAGCCAATCAGTTAGCCTAGGGCCCAAAGCAATTAATGAATGTACACCACAGCTGGTAAGGACCCCGGGTCATTTCATGAAAGGGCTCCTTGGTTAAGGCTGCCCCTGATTTGCGGCTGGCATAGTGCCATCTATGCAAGGAGTGTTCCATTGACCCCTTTCTTCAGGGCTAGCTGCCCTGCTTGAGACCAGTGCTGGCCAGTGGATTCCTGGCCATTCGTTGGTGAATGACAGGCAAAGAGAACGGGGTGGATGGATCGTATTCCTAAATTGGCAATTAGCTTTAATGAGTGTTTTAATTTTAATGAGCACGTACAGTTCTGATGCTAAATCTCCGGTTCATTTATACCCCTTCCTTTGCAGTCCAATGCATCTTCCCCTAGACCAGGCTTTTGGGCTGTCTGTTCCGATAGGTATGACAGATTGAAGAGCACAAGACTAGAAGCAAATATTGGGGGTCGGAACATCCTCCCCCACACCCATGGTTCACTGACCCTCAGCCCAATCATGTCCCAGAATGAAACACTCCGCCCCTGGCTACCTACAGTTCTTTATATATTTTCTGGACAACAGTCGATCCTTCTTATTATAGGGAAGAACTGATTTCCCCCTGTATTCAAATGCATTCCAGCCATAACGATTTGTGGCCCACAGCTATAGCCTCAATTAGATTATGTGTGGATGTCTTCCTCGGGAAAGTTGGAATAAATGAAGGAAAAAAAATAATTACGGATGACCAGTCTGATGGTGGATGTTTGATATAAATCGTGCTAATGGTTTTAATCCCTCTAAGTGCTGCAGAACTGAACATGGCTGAGTCAGTCACAGATGGTCCACTGCAGCCATTAGTTAAGGCAGAGGCCTTGACAGTCCACCAGCGTTCAAAGTAGCGGGAACTAAAAGAGAAATAGCTGAAAATGGAGAGACAAATCTAAATTGCTACAACTGCTGTACTACCGCAGATGGAAACTGGAAGACACACAAACTGAGTGTATAAAACATTATGAATTCCTGCTCTTTCCATGACATAGACTGACCAGGAGATTGAAATCAAATCAAATTCCAGGTGAAAGCTATGATCCCTTATTGATGACACCTATTAATTCCACTTCAATCAGTGTAGATGAAGGTGAGGAGAAAATTGAGTCAATGGATCGTGTATGTGTGCCATTCAGAGGGTAAATGGGAAATAACAAATATGGAAGTGCCTTTGAACAGGGTATGGTAGTAGGTGCCAGGCACACTGGTTTGTGTCAAGAACTGCCTCGCTGCTTGTTTTTCACGCTCAACAGTTTCCTGTGTGTATCAAGAATGGTCCACCATCCAAATATTAGGAAAGTGTTCTTAATGTTTTGTTCACTGTGCAAATTTAGAGGGATACTACAAGATTAGCATTTGAAATTCTGGTACTTTGCTGCTGTACCTGTAGACTTCCAATCATTGCGCTAACGCTAGTTAGCATTGGCTTGCAAAACTACCGCTAACGTCCTTCGTACTGTACGCAGAGAAATAAACATTTTATAATTTTACAGTATCCCTTTAAATACGTCATTGACATTTTAGTCTCAATTGTTGGTTGAATGCTCATGTTGCATCGACAACAGAACATCTGGGCATTCACAGCAATTAATTGGTGTAATTTAACTTAAGGACAATAGGCAAAGAAAATTAAAACAGGGCAGTCCATTATTCTCCTGAGTGTATATTAATGGTTATTTTGTTGTTTGTAAGTACAGTATATGTATATGTATTGATATGGGTTTTAGACAGCTTTTATGCAATTGTGGACTTGTAGTGTAAATGAACAAAACCACAGAAGCTTGAAATGTAAAGTGTTAACTGGGCTGGACTTGTAAAGTGTTAACTGGGCTGGACTTGTAAAGGCTTAAATGGACTAGACATGACATGTTAGAGAGGACCTCACAAACAACATTCATCTCATTTAGATCTCACTGATGTCAGTTTCCTTTAAACTGTGGATCTAATTGATATGGCTCAGGTGAGGCTTTGGCCTGTGAGTCTGTGAGTTAATGACAGATAGCTCAGACTATGTTCCCGTCATCAAGCGTCAGAATGGCGAGAGAAAGTGAGAGAGAGAAACAACAACTAATTAAGCTGTGACGTTAATATGGTTTAGCACAGTGAAGGATTCGTTTCTGTCATGGGATGGTGAGCTGTGCAGGCTAATGCTTAAGGACGGGACGAGACAAATACTTCATCTGGAAAAAAACAGAAGGAGCATCACTTCATGGAGAAATGCTCAAATTGTAAAATATTGAGAGTGACAGTGGCCTAAAAGAAACAGTTCGATGCTCATGAAAATCTGTGAAATGTGTTCTGAAATCATTTGGCGCAATGTGAAATAAGGAGAGAATTGTCAAATCAGGCGGGAATTCGTTTTGCATGGGCATATCAAGAAACAACACAGAGAGAGGGAAAGAGAGAGAGAAAAACATAATGCCAGAGAAGAGAGAGCATATCCCCATTATTGTAGACTTTGATTCTGACACACCATTGAGATTCTGACACCGTGGCCTGAGATACATTTGCAAACATGACCTGCGGCTTGGCAATTATCTTTCCAAGACCGCATCATTTCAGCTCCGGGGTCGACCCTGCCTGTCACCAACTGTCTATCCTTTCCAGTGACAGGTGCAAGGGTAAATGAAAACATCTCTCCATTGCCAAATAATCACTCCCAGAAAGAATGCAATATGTGGGGTCAAAGGGCATTGCTTTCATTAACAAACAGCAGTGACTATCAGGGGTCGACCCTGTGTCACCGGGTGTTTGAGTATATAAAAGACCCTTTTAGACTCCTAATTACATCCCACTCACTGTCGCCCGAGAAGGTGTGAAAGTGTACAGGAAAATGCCATGTGTTGCCAGCCAATGCATTGGCCTACGCAAATACAGCTTGGAGATCTGAAGCAGCCTACATATACTGTACCTATAGGTAGACTTGCTCAGCTGCCAATATACTGTACTGTATATCATAATATATCAGTGTATTGTAAAGAAGATATAGGGTAAAAGGATAGAGTCTACTGGCCATCTAGAATATTCAGAAGTTGAACCTCATGAGGTTCTCCTCATCATCTTTATCAGAGATACAGATCCAGACCCGTTACCAGGGGCCGCGTTAGTTTTTCACGCAGAAAGAGAAGACAAAACGCAGAAGAAATATCTTGTTACATTTTGTAAATCTAAAATACTTCCTATTATAATTTCTGCTCGGCATCAGACAGCATTTTTGCTTCAGACACATTTCTCCACTCGAATGAGAATTCATGAACAGGCATTTTATCAGCAGACTGCGCTCTGACTGCAGTGTAGCTACTTTTCATGTACTTTTCTCGGTGTAACATACTTTTCTCTGGTAAAATGAAAGGTTAAATTCTTAAGAGTCTATTGACGTGTGTCAATACGTGTGTCAATATCCTTAAGAGTCTATTGACGTGTGTCAATACGTGTGTCAATATCCTTAAGAGTCTATTGACGTGTGTCAATACGTGTGTCAATATCCTTAACAGTCTATTGACGTGTGTCAATACGTGTGTCAATATCCTTAAGAGTCTATTGACGTGTGTCAATACGTGTGTCAATATCCTTAACAGTCTATTGACATGTGTCAATACATATTTTAAAAAATCGCTATCAAAATCCGTCAGTTTAATAAACTAATTAGGCACATTTGGGCAGTCTTGATTCACAGTTTTGAACAGAAATGCAATGGTTCAATGGATATGTCTAAAACTTTGAACATACAAAATCTATATTGCACCTGGGCTGGAATAATACACTATGGCCTTTCTCTTGCATTTCAAAGATGATGGTACAAAAAAATACAAAAGAACGGTTGTTTTTTTAATTGTATTATTTTTTATCAGATCTATTGTCTTATATTCTCCTACATTCTTTTCTCATTTCCACAAACTTAAAATGGTTTCCTTTCAAATGGTACCAAGAATATGCATAACCTTGCTTCAGGGCCTGAGCTACACGCAGTTAGATTTGGGTATGTAATTTTACGCAAAAATGTTTAAAAAAAAGGGGTGGATAATTAAGAGTTTTTAGCTAAAGATGTCTGTGTTTTGCATGGGTTGTGTCTCAACCCACCACATCTGTCTATGTTGGCCTTCCACAGCTGCAGTGGAAAGTGAGCAAGCTACAGGAGCTTGTCAGACCAGGAGACATCCCGAAAATCAGTCTTCTCTAGAAAACGTTTGTAGCCTCTGAACGGTAACTAGCATCTGACTAGTAACTAAGAGGACCACTTTTTGGAAAGATGAGACTCTCAAGAACACGATGGTTCTCTGTTTTGCTCTACGACCCCCACAAGTGTCAAGTGACTCATCTGAAGGTAACCCATGCAAATTAATGGTAGTATGGAGGTAGTTTTGTGCCAATAAAAGGGGTTAAATATGTGTCCAAAAAAACAGTGTTTTCTTATATCTCCTAGGTATAGGAGACACTTCAAAACCAGATTCCTTATCATACATTCTTTGCCATTTATGAATCTGTTATTCAATGCATTTCTATAGGCTATTGTAGGAAATGCCAAATTCAATATTTCATCAAATAATGTTAATTATTTTAAGGATACATACAGGGGTCCTAAAATGCTCAATTACCATGGTACGACCATCTTAAAATAATTCCATATGTTAGCTTAGTAGAACATATGGAATTGTAGTATGACGGCCATGCATAGTTTTTGCAACAACAAAAAACTTTTTCATTGTAGGCTGCTAGCTAAATATTGTTGCACCGATGTTGGCATCTGATGAAAATTTAAATATTTTTGGCCAAATATGTTGTACTAGTGTATTTTCTGTGAAGGAAACCAATAGTTGCACACCTTTTCTCACTCTATTCAAGCAAAAAAAACACTGTTGACTTTCAATATAAAATGAAGTTGAAATGATTTAAAACTGATTTTGTGATGGTCTGCATTTTGAAAATGCAGATTTCTGAACTCTAAAATGACCCCTGGTTACATTTCCCTCCCGTTCCACATTATGACACAGAAATCCCAAGCTTAGATATTTATGAGGCCCAAGACTTGGGTTTCATGGTATGGTATTATAATAACACCATTAGTCAGGCAGAGATAGCCACTGCTTTTGGCCCCCCCATGATAGACGTGAGGGTTCTGGCCTAAAGGATCCATATGAGATTTCACTGCTGACCCCACACCCACTAGAATCTGAGTACGGAATTGGATCTCCATCGATACTCCCATCTCCATTACACTGCATTAACCCCTGGGTGAATGATCTGTCTCACAAGTTCGTCCTGTCTAATTGCTACATGCATTAGTTTTTATCAGCATTATTGCTGTATCCTATACTTTTCATTATCCATTTTATCCTGTGTGTTGGTGTCAGGTAGAGGACAACTACAAGGTCAGCATATCTTCATGGATCATGTGGTTCTGTAGATGGAGGAAAATTAAGTGACATTTCTGCTCTCAATTTATTACAGTATTGTACATTTTCTTGATTACCATATTAGTGGTAATGGTAGATGTGCTCCTTATAATAATAATACATACATACAGTGGGGAGAACAGGTATTTGATACACTCCCGATTTTGCAGGTTTTCCTACTTACAAAGCATGTAGAGGTCTGTAATTTTATCATAGGTACACCTCAACTGTGGGAGACAGAATCGAACACAAAAATACAGGAGGGATTCTTCATTAAAGAAAAACTAACAGGTCTGTGAGAGCTGGAATTCTTACTGGTTGGTAGGTGATCAAATACTTATGTCATGCAATAAAATGCTAATTGATTACTTAAAAATCATACAATGTGATTTTCTCGATTTTTATATTAGATTCCGTCTCTCACAGTTGAAGTGTACCCATGATAAAAATGACAGACCTCTACATGCTTTGTAAGTAGGAAAACCTGCCAAATCGGCAGTGTATCAAATACTTGTTCTCCCCACTGTACATACATATAATACATATAATAATACAAAATAATACAAATACTAATTATTATTATTATGGTGACAATTATTATTATTTGATTATGGGTTAAACAGTTTGGCAACACGTGGAAGACATGCTAGTCTGTACAGTAGACATTTTTCCAAATCCATAGACAAGCCAGAGGTGAGTCTCATGGACTTAATTTCAGAGAACATTGACTAATTCTGGTAAATACAGTGTTTAGCTTGTTTTCCAGAATACCGTTTTTGTGGAATATATCATTTAAACTAAGTTTGAGTTTAGTCTTGTAACGGTAGGCTACACACTGGGTTTGTCAATGGGAATGTCTCGATGACAAAAAATGAACAGCAATAAACAATTCCAGCAAATACATTGTGGCGATGACCGACCAAACAATACCCCAGTCCCTCAGTCTGACTGAGTTGTTTGTCTGACACAACTATTATATTACTATGATATTATGATATTTTTGTCAGATGTTACTATGGAATACTGAAGTATAATTACAAGCATTTCAGAAGTGTCAAAGGCTTTTATTGACAATTGCATGAAGTTGATGCAAAGAGTCAATATTTGCAGTGTTGACACTTCTTTTTCAAGACCTCTGCAATCCGCCCTGGCATGCTGTCAATTAACTTCTGGGCCACATCCTGACTGATGGCAGCCCATTCATGCATAATCAATGCTTGGAGTTTGTCAGAATTTGTGGGTTTTTGTTTGTCCACCTGTCTCTTGAGGATTGACCACAAGTTCTCAATGTGATTAAAGTCTGGGAAGTTTCCTGGCCACGGACACAAAATATCGATGTTTTGTTCCCCGAGCCACTTAGTTATGACTTTTGCCTTATGGCAAGGTGCACCATCATGCTGGAAAAGGCATTGTTCGTCACCAAACTGTTCCTGGATGGTTGGGAGAAGTTGCTCTCGGAGGATTTGTTGGTACCATTCTTCATTCATGGCTGTATTCTTAGGCAAAATTGTGAGTGAGCCCACTCCCTTGGCTGAGAAGCAACCCCACACATGAATGGTCTCAGGATGCTTTACTGTTGCCATGACACATGGTAGCGCTCACCTTGTCTTCTCCGGACAAGCTTTTTTCCAGATGCCCCAAACAATCGGAAAGGGGATTCATCAGAGAAAATGACTTTACTCTAGACCTCAGCAGTCCGATCCCTGTACCCTTTGCAGAATATCAGTCTGTCCCTAATGTTTTTCCTGGAGAGACACCAGGCCATCCTCCAAAAGTCTTCGCCTCACTGTGCGTGCAGATGCACTCACACCTGCCTGCTGCCATTTCTGAGCAAGCTCTGTACTGGTGGTGCCCCAATCCCGCAGCTGAATAAACTTTAGGAGACAGTCCTGGCACTTGCTGGACATTCTTGAGCGTCCTGAAGCCCTCTTCACAACAATTTAACCACTCTCCTTGATGTTCTTGATGATCCGATAAATGGTTGATATAGGTGCAGTCTTACTGGCAGAAATATCCTTGCCTGTGAAGCCAATTTTGTGCAAAGCAATGATGACGGCACATGTTTCCTTGCAGGTAACGAACAATGATTCCGAGCACCACCCTCCTTTTGAATCTTCCAGTCTGTTATTCAAACTCAATCAGCAAGACAGAGTGATCTCCAGCCTTGTCCTCATCAAAACTCACACCTGTGTTAACGAGAGAATTACTGACATGATGTCAGCTGGTCCTTTTGTGACAGGGCTGAAATGCTGTGGAAATGTTTTTTTTTGTGGATTCAGTTCATTTGCATGGCAAATAGGGACTTTGCAATTAATTGCAATTCATCTGATCACTCTTCATAACATTCTGGAGTATATGCAAATTGCCATCATACAAACTAAGGCAGCATACTTTGTGAAAATTTGTGTAATTCTCAAAACTTTTGGCCACGACTGTATAGTTGTGCAACTATGGTAACTTTCCCAAAACTACCAGGAGGGAATTTTGGTAAAGTTGACAGATATGTGCAAACCTATTCACAACACACTCTTCAATCTTCATGACTCCTTAAGTTCAATATTGTTGCATTATTACAGCACCAGCCACCTGGACAGTATTGAAGAAATGTTATTCTGTTCTAATTGGGTGATCAATCATGGTTTGCAGAATGTTAATCTTGTGTGAATCAGAGTTTAAGTTCATACAGATTTAGTATCCTCTAGAGCAGTGTTTCCCAAACTCGGTCCTGGGGACCCCAAGGGCTGCACATTTTAGTTTTTTCCCTAGCACTTCATAGCTAATCTTCAATTTTTGTTTATTTGAATCTGCTGTCTAGTGCTAGAGCAAAAACCAAGACATGCACACCTTGGGGTCCACAGGACCGAGTTTGGGAGACACTGCTCTAGAGGGAGAATGAAATTTGATATCAATTCACTGAAATATACATTTTAACTCACAACTAGGTGATAAGTGCCACGAAATCGCCTCCTAAGGTTACTAATTTATGGAATTGTTTTAAGATGGTCATACTATGAATAATTTAGCTATTTGATTTAGAATTTTAGGATCCCTTTATGTAATAAAAATAATATTTAAAAAATAATTGAAAAATTATAGCCCATTATAGCCCATAGAAATGCATTGAATAACACATTCATAAACGTCAAAAAAGAAAGTGAAAAATGAATAAAGAGGAACAAGGTTTTGAAGTGTCTGTCCTATTCTCTAGGAGATATAAGAAAGCTCAAGAAATATTGTTGGTGTATTTACACACATTTAACCCTTTTTTTACCTCCATTTGCCATGATAAAAAAAAACGGTACCGGTTACCTTCAGACAAGTGCTGTAAGACTTGTGGTGGGATGTAGAGTGAAATGGAGAACACCATCATGGCCGTGTGTGAACCCCTTTCCACAGTCGGGTCACATTAGTTTATAGCCAAAACGGTTTGGACGCTACAAACAGAAGTTTGCACATCAACGGTATTGACTTCAGATGAGTCCCATGGGGCTTATGGGGGTCGTAGAGCAAAACGGAGAGTGGTCATATTAGTGTTTTAGGACTAACCGTTCGGACGCTACAGACTACACCACTGTAGCTCGGCCACCTTCTTCTGCAGACGCAGAAGGCTGCCAGAGGTGGATGTGGTGGATTGCAAAAAACTAAAAGGATATCTCTAGCTTAAACTGACATATTTTGATGGGGATTTCTTTATTAGGAGGTTTTAATAAAGAGATACGTGTTACTATGGTGTGGGTTGCTGCAATGACCCTATAGTTTCTGTCACAATGGGAGAAAAAAATCCTCTCATATGCTGTGCACTTTAAACTGGTAAGGTCTAAAGTGGGGTCTTCCCCTTGCTTATCCTTCTTGTTTGCCATGCAGTGTTTTTGTTACCATCTGTCCTCTTAACTTTTCATGAGCAAGGCTGCCTCCCCAGCCTGAGAGCTGTTCGGAAGGGGAGAGAAAGCGAGGGAAATAGTTTCTCTGAAATGTATAATTCAGGGATTCAGCAATTTGTCCCGATGAGGCGTCGGAGTGTTTACCCTGCTCGCAATTAGAGAACAAAACCCTTTGAATGACTTGCCCGTGCTCTTCTTGCTATGTCATCCCTCTGGATTCTTGCCTTTTTGTTCCTTTGGTGGATGCAGCTGTTCTAGATGCCTGTTGGTGGGGCGACGACAATAATTAAGAGCCAATTACTCCACCTCTGGAGCCTTATTAACGAGCACTGAGAGCTGGCAGGGGAGGCCACAAGGTGTAATCACCCACAGGGAATGGCAGGATAATCGCATGACCACAGTCACTCTTTACCCAATCACCGCATACTACACTACACCCCTCATTTGGCATTTTACTCCTTTGATTGGTTTTGACCTCGCTTGTGCACCCCAAGTTGTGCACCCCGAAACATTGAGGAAATGGAGGTGGCATCTGGAGGATTTGGCCTTCCTAGAGTTCTGGAATCTCTGTCCATATCAATTTTCACGATTAATGCCAATGTTATATAGTACACAAAAAAAACAAATGTGGAAGACGATCTCTGAGCTATGTCTAGCAGTGGAGGCTCCTCGGGGGAGGGAGGACCATGCTTCTCAGAAGAGGAAGGGAGGATCATGCTCCTCAGTGAATTTCAGAAACATTTAAATAGTGAAACATTTAAAAACGTATCCTTTTTAGGTAAAACTGTACAAAAAAATATTAATGTCACCAAATAATTGATTAAAACACACTGTTTTGCAATTAAGGTCTACATAGCCTCAACAGCACTCTGTAGGGTAGCACCATGGTGTAGCCGGAGGACAGATAGTTTCAGTACTCTTCTGGGTACATTGACTTAAATACAAAACCCAGGAGTCCTCCATCCGATCAGAACTCATGCAGCATGAACTGACATGTTGTCCACACAAACAAAGGATCAGATAATTAATTTGGTACTGAAAGCATAAACTATAGCTAGCTAGCACTGCAGTGCATACAATGTGTAGTTGACTCAAAGACAGAGAAAGACAATAGTTGAATAGTTTTGAACAAATTCATTTCTTTAAAAATGAAGGAGAAGCAAGAGAGAGAGGCAGAGAGAGCTAGCTATATTTAGTCATTTGTTTTCACTTTCACTTGCAGCTAGATTTTATTGCGCGCGGGCTCGCCGGTGTAACTGCTGAACTCCTTTGTGACTGTACACTATACTGCATAATTGTAGCGGGTTTACTAACATGTTAACTCTAGTATCTATGTTGACTATGACTTTATAATATGGTGGCAGTCATAGGCTGTGTGTAGCATTTAGCGGTTATGATATGAAGGTTTGGCTTGGAAAGGTTTTTTCACCTAGTCACAGACAGCTGATGTGTTGTGTACTGAAGTCCACAAGCAATGGTAAAAGGTCAGAGGAGGAGAGCGCGTAGATGTGAGAAAGAATTCTACAACGATCGAAGAGATCATGCTGTATGTGGCTGCTGTGACAATGAACTGAGTTTGCTTGTGATCATTCTGCCAATTCTGTAAAAACAAAATCTATAAAAGGAAGCATACGCAATGAAATGGGGATAACAATACCTGAATTTTGTCCAATAGAGACTCTCATTTACAACTGCTGTCTGTCACCTTGATTTCTAAAGTTTCTCTCCATCTGTACACCTACATTGTAAACTTTCAGTTAGAGGCTAGGTTGTCAAAACCTCAAGTTGGGTATAAGGAACATTTTAGTATCATGTAGTAGCCTAAACCTATCGATGTTACATTAAACTGGGTGAATGGAATATGAATGACAGTCATCCAATATGCTGTAATAGGAATAAGGCCATGCTCCTAAAAAAAACAATCGTTCTCCCTTATCACCGACCGTCTCTGATATCTAGAGACTGTATAGACCATGAAGAGACATGACACAGCTTATATCAGATGTGTTATTCTTATCGGAATTTGTTAAGAAAGTCTGGACTTAGACTTGTTCTAAAACATTGACAGAAGTTAAAAGATTATTTTATGGCCCAGTGAAGACAAAAACTAGATTTTCCTGTGTTTTAAATATATTTCTATGATGTTGGAGTAACACTGTGAGATTTTGTTGGGATGGAGCTTTGGCCTTTCCATGGTGACATCAACATGCGATAAATTAGTTCATAGACAAATAAGAAAAAGAGTTCCCAAAGCTCTTTGCCAATATCAGGTAGTTTTCAGTTTTACCCTCCCAACTCAGACCATTCCCAGACAGTCCAAGCTAAATTCTTGCTTGAGAAATTGCTCTTTTGTGAATAATGTATTTTTGTTTCTTTTTGAACATTTGAACTGAAAACAATCACAGTAAGGGACTTAAATGTTACCAATAAATGATTTGATATTAAGATAAAAACGGCTCCATTGGACTTATAACAAGCTTAGTGAAATATCAACCTGATATATCAAGATCATGGAGCCAAAGACCAACTCCTTGGTATATCCTAAAACAAGAAGAGCACCTGAATAAAATCCAATAAGATGAATTGATAGCCACATTCTCTCTAATCATGGCTGGACCTTTAAAAGAGCAGTACTAATGGTAACATTTCAGACAGATGGCACCGTTTCTTGCTCCTTTCACTATCTCTGAATAACCATGGGACCCTCAGACTGGCAGCTCCTCTGCAAAGAACAGGACAGTAGCATCCATTAATGACAATGTGATTGCTTTATGCGAGAGGTGCCCGAAGAGCAACTGAACGGAAATTAGGAAATAATGGAAGAGAGTAATGAAAACCGATGAAAACTGGCAGCATGGCTCAACAGGCATAGCTGCAAAAAAGAGAGAGAATTGCTTTGCTAATTCTGAGACGTTAGCCCCACAAAAAAATGGAGGGTAAAAAGGGGGGTGTTACATAAAATCATTCCCCTTGTTATTTCAGTTTGGCTTCTAATAGTGGCTTATCTCTTCTCCTCTTCAGGTCTAATTTAAGATCCCATCTCCTGCACCTCAGTGTGTGATAACACATCTGATTTGAACCAGCATGGAATCTGAATACTAAATGTGCTAGCTTGTATAGCTCCGAGATACAGAACAGAGAGAACCCATGCAAGGTAATCTCTCTCAGTCTCTCTCTTGTCTTTCACTCTCTCATCTTCGAACACTTCCAAGATTTCAGCCACCTGGCGTTATCTAATATTGGTGGTTAGGAAAAAATAGATAGTTACATATCACAATATTATTTTTGGACTATATATCGATATTTGAATGCAAGTATTGATTTCTAAAAAGGCAAAAGAAGTAGGTAGCGTTAGCTAGCGCTAGTAGGATGTATCTGAGCCAAAACTCAAAACTCCTATTGCTTGTTCTTCATCCTCTTTTGAAATAGTAAGCCAACATATTTTCAGCACTTCTATAACCCTGACTGATCAAAACTAATTTTCTCATGGCTCTCTCTTGTCCCTCTGCAGCATACATATAATGAGAAATATGTTTAGATTATCAAATCGCCAGTTGCCAGGCCCTGGCAGTCTCTATGGGGGTGCCACAGGGATCAATTCTTGGACTAACTCTCTTCTCTTTATGCATCAATGATGTCGCTCTTGCTGCTGGTGAGTCTCTGATCCGCCTCTATGCAGACAACACCATTCTGAATACTTCTGGCCCTTCTTTCGACACTGTGTTAACAACCCTCCAGACGAGCTTCAATGCCATACAACTCTCCTTCTGTGGCCTCCAATTTCTCTTAAATACAAGTAAAACTAAATGCATGCTCTTCAACCGATCGCTGCCTGCACCTGCCTGCCCGTCCAACATCACTACTCTGGACGATTCTGACTTAGAATATGTGGACAACTACAAATACCTAGGTGTCTGGTTAGACTGTAAACTCTCCTTCCAGACTCACATCAAACATCTCCAAACATCTCATTCTCCAATCCAATTTCACAACAAAGAATCCTTCACTCATTCTGCCAAACATACCCTTGTATAACTGACCATCCTACCGATCCTCGACTTCGGTGATGTCATTTACAAAATAGCCTCCAATACCCTACTCAATAAATTGGATGCAGTCTATCACAGTGCCATCCGTTTTGTCACCAAAGCCCCATATACTACCCACCACTGCGACCTGTACGCTCTCGTTGGCTGGCCCTCGCTTCATACTCATCGCCAAACCCACTGGCTCCAGGTCATCTACAAGACCCTGCTAGGTAAAGTCCCCCCTTATCTCAGCTCGCTGGTCACCATAGCAGCACCCACCTGTAGCACGCGCTCCAGCAGGTATATCTCTCTGGTCACCCCCAAAACCAATTCTTCCTTTGGCCGCCTCTCCTTCCAGTTCTCTGCTGCCAATGACTGGAACAAACTTCCAAAATCTCTGAAACTGGAAACACTTATCTCCCTCACTAGCTTTAAGCACCAGCTGTCAGGAGCAGCTCACAGATTACTGCAACTGTACATAGCCCATCTATAATTTAGCCCAAACAACTACCTCTCCCCCTACTGTATGTATTTATTTTTCTCCTTTGCACCCCACTATTTCTATTTCTACCTTGCACATTCTTCCACTGCAAATCTACCATTCCATTGTTTTACTTGCTATATTGTATTTACTTCGCCACCATGGCCTTTTTTGTTTTTGCCTTTACCTCCCCTATCTCACCTCATTTGCTCACATTGTATATAGACTTATTTTTCTACTGTGTTATTGACTGTATGTTTGTTTTACTCCATGTGTAACTCTGTGTTGTTGTATGTGTCGAACTGCTTTGCTTTATCTTTGTTACGACTCCTACCGAAGGTGGCTCCCCTTCCTGTTCGGGTGGCGCTCGGCGGTCGTCATCACCGGCCTACTAGCTGCCACTGATCCTTCTTTCCCCCTTGTCTGTTTATTAGTTGCACCTGTGTTTAGTTAGGTTAATTGGTTGGGCTTTATTTACCAGTTGGCCCGCCTGCTGGTTGTGTGGGATTATTTTCAGTGTACTATTGTACACGACTGTAAATCACGGTTGTCCGTGTGAGTGTGTTTTGCTGAACTGTTTAGTTCCCTGTGTTTGGTGCATTTGTTTGGGTTGGCGTCGTTTTCACCGGTGTGGTGTATTAAAAGTATCGCTACCCTGAACTCTCTGCTTCCTGCGCCTGACTTCTTCCTCCACTACACCCCGGGCATTACAATCTTGGCCAGCTCGCAATTGTAAATGAGAACTTGTTCTCAACTTGCCTACCTGGTTAAATAAAGGTTAAATAAAATTTTAAAAATACATATAGAATTGTGATAATCGTGATAATCGCAATACATATTGCATCGGTATCTAAGTATGGTGATGATATCGTATTTTGGGGTCCCTGGCAATTCCCAGCCCGATGATCTACCGATATTTAATATTTGATTTGATTTACACAAAAGGAAGATAAAGACATTATGGGCATAGGATATCTGGCTGAATGGAGAGAGAAGCCAGTGGCAGAGGTTAAGTGCGTCCAGGAAAGAGTGTCGATATCACAGGAACAATTACAGCTTCATAAATGGGTCCTCCGTCTCTCCAAATAAGGAGCTCCATCAATCTGCCCTGACAGCAGGGTCCTTAGGCTGTCACACTCCCTTCTGCCCGCAATCTGTAGATTTCAACTTAGCTGAGAAATTGATCATCCGATTCAGGTATAACCTGGTTAGCCTCCGCGTCTGCTGTAGTTGAAGAGGGCCTCTGTGTCTGCTGTAGGTGAAGAAGGCCTCCGCGCCTGCTGTAGGTGAAGAGGGCCTCTGTGTCTGCTGTAGGTGAAGAGGGCCTCTGTTATTGGGCGAGATGACTGAGCATAGAGGCGCAGCAGTGGAACATGGGTTACACACAAGACTGACTGGACCCTGAAGGAAAGTAGAGGGTGTGTATTCACCTTGAATGCACACCCTTTCACACAGAAATACAGAAACTGATATCTACACATAAACACACTGATCTTGCCAGATTGTCATTAACCCCTCTATTTCTCTACAGTTAATAAAGAAGATACTGGGACCACGAGCATAGTATAACAAAAGTCAGTTGTGTTCATTCATGTGCAGCCTTAGTGGTCAGTTATGAGTGTGTTACTGTTCCCATATATATCTACAATTTCAGAACATCAAAATTGTCAGCCAGCTTTTCTATATCCCTTTAGGCAAAAACATGGAGATTAGCTCCAGTTACAATGAGAGCAATACGTGAGATACTAAACACTCTGCAGCCAATCTATTGTGTCTGCTGTACCTGGACAGTTGACAAGCGTCTTACAGTGAGATACATTACAGCATGCCGACGCAATTGTGAGAAATACTTGTATGCTTCACACAGATTTTGTTAGCAAAACAAAACAAAAAGAAACCATAAACAAGCACGGTATCATGCACAGTAATGTATAGCTGCATATAAGAACCAGAGAGCAAGTCTGGGAACTGAACAGATACACTACCTGACAGACGGACAAATAAAAAGCCTTGTGAGAGGGATGCATGCCGAAAGTTTCCCTTGCCTGGTTTCCCTCAAAACAATCAACAGAAAACAGCTTTAGACAGATGCAAATCACCTCATTAACTCTCCAACCTAAATCCATTCTGCGAGAGGAGAGCGGGAGAAAAAAACTGATAAAACATCTGCTAGATTCGCCCATCTGTGCCAAGAGGAGAGGAAGCCCACTGCGTATGGGGGATTGGGAGAATGGGAGAGGGAAGTGGGGGACGGGGGACGGGGGACGAAGGCAGTGTGCCCACGTCAACAAGTGCCAGGGATGGGAGGATGTGGTGTAATGAAGGAAGGACTGGGACTAGCAGAAATCCGCGGCTAACGGCTAAATCCCTCTGAAAACAATTAAAGTGCTGCCGTTCCCTTAGCAAACCGCCTGGGCTTCTGAAGCGTCCTGTTGTTCACTTTGTTATGGTCGCCTCCACTTTTTTTTGGAGAGGGATTGTGCTGTTGATGTGCCGGGGGCTTGGCTGTGCTGATCGGATCTGTGCGATAAGCCTCCACCCTCTCTTTGTCCGCGAGCCAGGCGAGACATGAGCAGTAAGCCCACTGGGTCAACTGAGGACAAGATGTCTGTCCGATACCTGAAAGGGAAGATCAAGACTCAGCACATGCTTGAGGGTTCATATAAACAACCCACACACACTGGCTTGTATGCAGCACTTGCTGAGGTATGAAGTGACCTTTTCTAAATAGATAAGTGACCTAGGAAGGTTTTTTATGTTTCACTTGTTATATCACTACATTAAACCACACTGCAATATGGATATAATGGGTGTAATATAGGCGAGGGTAATGAGTTCTCTAATAACCTACAGCAAAAAAACATTTCAAAATATACCTTCGGAAATTCAACCACAGAAAAAAAGATTTGCTTTATTACTCTTTTGGCCCGTCCAAAATAATGGATTGATGAAACCAATGGAGTTTTATAGTGGATGTTAGCCCTTTACAATTTAAAGTGCTTTGAGCATCTGTAAAAGCCCTACATAAATCCAATCAAGTATTCTTCCATATTGCTTGTCCAGTGTTGCCACAGAAATAGGCTATAGGGAAAATAAGCTATTTGAGAGTTTTGAAATACAGTCAGCAGGGAGGCTCTTCATAAAATACTGTGCGTGAAGCTTGCTGTCTCACTAAGGCTAATGTGAATTATCTGTGTAATCCTTGCTGCCTCAAGGATGCACAGATACACTAATAAGCCTTTAATCTTTACTCTTGTGTTGTTCTTGTCCCCCCCCCTCAAAAAAAAGGATTATTTGTGTTGTTGATTTTCTAGCTGAGAGGAATTGTCATAAGCGAAAGTCGGGTTTTCGTTCCAGAATCCTCTGTATTCGGGAGAGTAAATAAGGATTACTCCAGATAATAGGATGTTTCCCCTTTGATTTATATGATGTTTAATATCTTAAGTAGAGACCATGGTATCGGTAATAGCGGTAATAAAAGCGGTGATTAGCAACCCGGCCGTTCTTTCTTATTGACAAGCTAAGCTTGATAGTGAAAGCCTCTGTTGGTTACTTGGCCTGGCAGCAAGCAACACGGGCCGGCCTGCTGTGAATATACTTCACCTAATGAGAGAGACAATTTAATGCTGAGGATAGATCAAAATGGTTAATGTCTTATCAGTAGCACGCCGTTGGCTCCAGGTGAAGGTGGCGCTTTGGAGGCTCTCTCGGTTGGAGCCCCTCTCAGCTGTTGAAATAAATGAAGGAATTAACATTAAGCACCTCTCTCGGTAAGGTGCCAGGTCCCAGTACGCTCTGCATACCGGTATGTCCTCAAGTCACAGTCTCACCACCACTTCTACAGCCATCAGTCAGGCTTTTCCCCCCTAAAAATGGTCTGCTAAATAAATGATTTCACTGCTACACTAATGGTGTACTCTTTGAGATGCAAGTCCATTTCTGTTGGTGGTTGCATGCAAAACGAATCGAGGTTGATATAATGCATTGGTGCAATGTAATGCAAACATGCAAATGTCATTGTCACCACTGAGGTATGTCCTCGTATAGAGTATGAGGCTGCATTCCTGTTTTCTTTTTAGCTCCTTTTAAACCATCATTTGCTCTCTCCACTCTCTTCCCTATCTTTTACACCTCTCTCTCTCTCTCTCTCTGTCTCTCTCTTGTTCTGTCTCTTGTTCACACACGACAGCTGGGGCTGGATAGGAGAAACAACAGTGGTGTAAATACATCACACAGAAAGCGAGAAAGACAAAAGAAAACTAAAGCAGCACGCATAGATTTAACCAATTTACTCCTAACACGACCTCCACCATTCCACCGTACTGTATTTTTTTCTGCCACTCTCACATCAGTCTCAGGGCTCTTCCTACAGATGTAGGATCTTCATTTTATAACTCTTTTGATGCTAAGAACTTTCCTGCACCGCAGAAAATGCAGATGAGCTTTGTGATTTAAATAAATTCACAAAAACCCATACTAACACACGGTTATATTAGCAGCATTCCACTTTTCATGTAGCCTCATTTTGACCATCAAATAGTGTTACCAAGGATCAAGCAACATTATGGACTAAACGTTCAAATCCTGTCGCTGAAGGATTATTTTGCTGCGACAATACAGTATACAGACAGCAAGGATGTGTGTAAAATGCCACACTCTCACAGATAATGGCAGGTAGGGGAGTCGCACAGAGAGTGTAAAATTAGCTACTCTTCAGATTTCATCCAACACCAACCTTTTTATTTCCCTGAGGACTGCTTCCTACCTCTTCTCTGTCTGTTATGATTGCAGAACATGTCAGAGAGGAGAGGAAGGATTGTAAGCTATTTTCCTCGCTATAACTCACCGGTTATGAGGATCTATTTGTATTCGCTGGGTGAAGTGGATGAATCATTCTCACATATTGTCTGGTATTAGCATAAATGAGTCCAAACTAATCCTTGGTAGTCGCGCTCCCCAATGGGTGTGGATTGTGTCATCTGCATGGACACGTGCATGGATTTTGTGGTGTAAATTAATACAAAAATGTGACGCAAAACCTTTCAGTATGAAGCTCCTTCGTCTATCAAGAGGGATATTTGACTAATAAATAGTCCAACAATGATGGGCCAATGCCAGATGACATCCCATTGTTAGTCCTTAAACAACTTCGGGTGGAGTATGAGAATTTTTTTTTCTGTTATTACATTTATTTACCATTACTGTCAGTTAGTCTATCATGTATTCTCTAGACACATTGGTGTAGTAAAAATGTGAATGTCTATTTCTACTCACAGTGGGTGGCCTTCTTCCAAGCGCTCCATTGGAAATAGTTCAGTAACCATCCAGCTGTAGCGATGGGGAACGTGCAAGCATTGTAAAGGGGGCCTGTTTAACAACAAATTAATTATATATATTTATAATTAAATAAAGAATAGTGAATCTTCCCATCCAGATGTTAGAGTTGCCTGGCTCTTGCTGACAGGGCCCTTGTGTTGTTTATCTCACGCTGGTGCTGCATATGCCTTTGTTGTTGCCTCTCTAACTCTCCCCACCAGGAGGTTGACACTTAACAATCTGGAGCACATAATATACGGCATGAGCACGCATCCCCCAGCATGCTCCTTGTGTTGTTCCTGTCCGTGCCCTGGAGGGATGGGATAACGATTCATAAAAAGGCAAGCATTCCCTTCTTCGCCTTGTTCTGGGACTTCCTTCCCTCTAATGCAAGGGCAACATTTCCACGTCCATTTCCTTAAAAGAGGCTTGCCAGGGAGGCATATGGGGAAATCCTGAAGTTAGACTGAAATGAAGA
Organism: Oncorhynchus tshawytscha; assembly: GCF_018296145.1. Classification (NCBI taxonomy): domain Eukaryota; kingdom Metazoa; phylum Chordata; class Actinopteri; order Salmoniformes; family Salmonidae; genus Oncorhynchus; species Oncorhynchus tshawytscha. The sequence continues at coordinate 25,874,874 of NC_056449.1, forward strand.
ACTCAAAGTAGTTACAATGGCAGCTAAAGAAATTAGCTATTTCTGTGAGGTCTGGATTTCAGACGTGTTTGAAAAATGTCTCCCTCTGCATTCTGGATTCAGATTGTGTGGATTTAGATTGAGTGGATTTAGATTGGGTGAAACTAGATTGAGTGGATTTAGATTGGGTGAAACTAGATTGAATGGATTTAGATCAGGTGAAACTAGATTGGGTGGAATTAGATTGGGTGATACAATAGAAGTTGATAACATGACAGATTTGTCATCAGCTCGTTAGTTTCAGAAGAGATAAGCCAACGTTTCCCTTCACTTTGAAAACACTCTCAATGGCGGATAAAAGCTATTGAAACTCAAACGTTGATGACATGCTCACTCACTGTTCATGCTTGATGACAGCTCCGAATTTCAACACTCAAGTCGCTCTCTGCCACTGTGTCAAATCTCAAGAGTGGCTGTGTTTGATTTCCGATGGGAAAGGTTTGCTGGAGTTCAGATCACACCCATTTACCACTACAGTCACAGGTGTCCACCTGTCTTTGGGTTCCAATATTGAGTGTAATCTCAACTATTAAGACTCTGTAGTTTGGATGTGAATGTTTGAGGGAAAATAGATCTACAGAACAGAACTTACTACAGTTGCATCAACAAACAACAATACTTGTTTGTTACGTGTTGATTCCACGTTAAGCCGCCATAAATCATAAAATCTATAGTTGCTTCAGAAATAATGAATGCAAATGTCTATGGGTGGCAAAAGGGTCATGCCATATTTGGCAATGCACCAGATTTAATAAGCTTTTATATCACCATTTATGTCAATTGATTTTGTTTATACATGATTTGTGAGGCAGTATGAATTCCTCATATTCCCTATAGAATGTGTATAAATTGAAGTTAGTTTAGAGAGTGACTGCTTTTCTATGGTGGTCTGTGTTCCTGTGTGTGAATGTACTGTACAAGATGGGTCAATATGATCATTAACAGTAAGTCAATTCCCCAAAATGTGCAATAGACCTATCCTGGAATTCAAACGCAAGTTCATTTTACTGTGGCAATGTCTTGCTAGAACCACAGTCAAGATTTACAAATATATGGATAAGGAAACCCAAGGCTTTGTTCACAATGAAAAAAATGTCAGTGGAAAATTACAGAAAGTTGTATTTTCCACTGTCAAACCTGACATGAAATGAGCCTATCCCAGACCTTGCCAGCCCTGAAGAGATTTCATTTATAAAAACCTCCGGTCTCCAAACATATAGGATAATCATGGCCTCCGGTGCCACGCCCCCATCTCCCTGTCAATCTCCCTGCACACAGAAAGAGTTTCTCCCTTGTTATGATGCGTTTTCACCCAGCCGCTCTGACGCAAAACATTAGGTGTCAGATATTAGGGCTACGAAACATTAATAAAACAAGCCTTCCTCCTCCCAAAGAGCACAGGACACATAGAACATGGGCTGCACCCCATCAAGCAAATTGGAAAAGTGAGAAGAATGCAGCTATCACACAAAAACATAATATGCCATTCCTTAGGCCTTTTACTGAGAGTATGAACAGTTAGTCAGGGAATCCTCTGTGATTTGACTGAAAAAGAGACAAAACACATAAGGCTGATGAATTAAAGAAAAGATGAATTAAACAAAAGGCTCTGTTTTTGAACATGAACACGGACAGTAGCTTACACAGTATTTGCTTGCACTTAGCGCTAAAATGAATAATTTACTCATATAATTTATTGACAAGCGCTTGAATGATGAATGAGTTTGACAGAATGAGCAGTACCAACTTGGCCTTTGGTGGAAACTAGACCCGGTGAGAAAGAAACAAAGAAGTCACATGAAACAGAACAAGGAAGTACAGCCGACATAAATAAATCAACAATGATCGCATATTCTTGTCACAAATCCTTGATTTAAACCTAAGTCCCACTTTGAAGCTACCCAGGACCCACTTTAAAATTAACACCAGTATACTGTATACCAGAGACAAACCTTTTCACATTTTCACCTCTTAGGTGATATTATCGGGTACTGTTCTGACATCTGGGTCCCAGAAAACCAAGTTATGGTGGTATTAGCTGGAACTGTTCTGACATCTGGGTCCCAGAAAACCAAGTTATGGTGGTATTAGCTGGTATTGTTCTGACATCTGGGATCCAGAAAACCTAGTTATGGTGGTCTTAGCTGGTATTGTTCTGATATCTGGAACCCAGAAAACCAAGTTATGGTGGTATTAGCTGGTATTGTTCTGACATCTGGGATCCAGAAAAGCTAGTTATGGTGGTCTTAGATGGTATTGTTCTGACATCTGGGACCCAGAAAACCTAGTTATTGTGGTATTAGATGGTATTGTTCTGACATCTGGGACCCAGAAAACCTAGTTATGGTGGTCTTAGATGGCATTGTTCTGACATCTGGAACCCAGAAAACCAAGTTTAGATGGTCTTAGCTGGTATTGTTCTGACATTTGGAACCCAGAAAACCAAGTTTAGATGGTCTTAGATGGTATTGTTCTGACATCTGGGACCCAGAAAACCAAGTTTAGCCTTTCATACTTATTGCTTTCTTATCCTCTGTTTCCAGTGAGACGATGCTTACTTTGCAGATTCCATCTGGGACTACCTCTTCTTTGTCAAGGTGACAAAAGGAAAAAAAATCACAAAGCCTATCGTCGTCTTCCCGGGATTCACACACCTATTTATCATATGTCACCTCCTCTCACCGTCAGTGTTACTGTTGCGCTAACCTGTCTGAGCTGACCCTCTCCAGGTTGTCTCAAACAGGGCTCTCCGTCACAACACGCTCTGCCCTCCCCAAATACCCAGCGATTTATGGGTGTCAGAAGCACAGAGGACATCTATTCATGAAACACTCATAAATAATACATGGTGGGGAGGTGGCATGATTTGCCAACGCATGACAGGTGGGTCAGAGTAGGAATTATTCCTGCAGATAGTGAGCATTGGTGAATGTGTCATTCAGTGGCTGTCGTACACTCAAGAAAAAAAGGCAATATATAGCAGCGGCGGAAATGTCTGGGACGGGCCCCGCGTTTTGACATCCGGCTCTTGTCCCCAGATGACGTCTAATGGTATGTTTTTCTGTTTGAGTCCGGCTGATGCCTGACACCCAGATGAATGGTAGAGCAGTGTGGGGCAGCCATTACAGACCTGGGTGTACTACCTCTGACCCTTGGAAAAAGGCACCATTGTAGGCCCCCCTATACATGTATCGCCTTGTCTCCTTTCCTCCTCTTCTGTCTAAAACAATAGCTACAACATAAGACGTTGGAATGTTTATTTTTTTATTTTTGGGGGGGATTAATTAATTAACCCTATGCAATCATTTAGTGATGTTTACCTGCTCTCTAACCCTCCCTAGTCACGTAACCTGCTCTCTAACCCTCCCTAGTCATGTTTACCTAATCTATAACCATCCCTAGTCATGTAACCTGCTCTCTAACCCTCCCTAGTCATGTTTACCTAATCTATAACCATCCCTAGTCATGTTTACCTGCTCACTAACCTTCCCTGGTCATGTTTATCTGCTCTCTAACCTTCCCTAGTCATGTTTACCTGCTCTCTAACCCTCCCTAGTCATGTAACCTGCTCTCTAACCCTCCCTAGTCATGTTTACCTTCTCTCTAACCTTCCCTAGTCAGGTTTACCTGCTCTCTAACCTTCCCTAGTCATGTTTACCTGCTCTTTAACCCTCCCTAGTCATGTTTACCTTCCCTCTAACCTTCCCTAGTCAGGTTTACCTGCTCTCTAACCTTCCCTAGTCATGTTTGCCTGCTCTCTAACCCTCCCTAGTTATGTTTACCTGCTATCTAACCTTCCCTAGTCATGTTGACCTTTTTTCTAACCATCGTTAGTCATGTTTACCTGCTCTCTAACCTTCCCTAGTCATGTTTACCTGCTCTCTAACCTTCCCTAGTCATGTTTACCTGCTCTCTAACCTTCCCTAGTCATGTTTCCCTGCTCTTTAACCCTCCCTAGTCATGTTTACCTTCTCTCTAACCTTCCCTAGTCATGTTGACCTTCTTTCTAACCCTCGTTAGTCATGTTTACCTGCTCTCTAACCTTTCCTAGTCATGTTTACCTGCTCTCTAACCTTCCCTAGTCATATTTACCTGCTCTCTAACCTTCCCTAGTCATGTTTACCTTCTCTCTAACCATCCCTAGTCATGTTTACCTTCTCTCTAACCTTCCATAGTCATGTGTACCCGCTCTCTAACCTTCCCTAGTCATGTTTACCTGCTCTTTAACCCTCCCTAGTCATGTTTACCTTCTCTCTAACCTTCCCTAGTCATGTTGACCTTCTTTCTAACCCTCGTTTGTCATGTTTACCTGCTCTCTAACCTTTCCTAGTCATGTTTACCTGCTCTCTAACCTTCCCTAGTCATGTTTACCTTCCCTCTAACCTTCCCTAGTCATGTTTACCTTCTCTCTAACCTTCCATAGTCATGTTTGCGGCTCTTTAACCCTCCCTAGTCATGTTTACCTTCTTTCTAACCCTCCCCAGTCATGTTGGCTGCTCTCTAATCCTCCCTAGTCATGTTTACTGCTCTCTAACACTCCCTACTCATGTAACCTGCTCTCTAAACCTCCCGAGTCATGTTTGCTGCTCTTAACCCTCCCTAGTCATGTTTACCTGCTCTCTAACCTTCCCTAGTCATGTTTACCTGCTCTTTAACACTCCCTAGTCATGTTTACCTGCTCTCTAAACCTCCTTACTCATGTTTACCTTCTCTCTAACCTCCCTAGTCATTTTTACCTGCTCTCTAACCTTCCCTAGTCATGTTTACCTGCTCTCTAAACCTCCTTACTCATGCTTGCTGTTCTCTAACCCTCCCTAGTCATGTTTGCTGCTCTCTAACTCTCCCTAGTCCAAAGTCAATTTCAACTCTGCTAATTTGGTAACCAGGAACAGGGGGTTTGCATGGATATGATACAATATGCTGGCTAATTGATGAGACAGCTCATCCATAATGGTAATTGGACAGGATAGCAGCTGGACTACCTCGTCCTGCATGCCTCAGGGAGACCAGCAGACACCTTAAACAGTCCAATCTAAACAGTCCAATCTGAGTAGGTTTCATTGACTATGTTTAGGTGTGAATAGTATGGATAATGACCTAGCAGCTAAGAGCAGTCAGCATATTATCGATCCATCTGGAAATATCTTCTAGGCTTTGCAGATGTGTTGTCATCGTCCACCTTTACCTCCCTCTACAGGGGCCTCATTAGGAACCTGATCCTGGGGTGGTTTTGGGGAGCCTCGTCCAGGCGGCTAGCTAGTGCATGCTTGTCGGCTGACAGTGGCTGAAAACGTACGTGCCTCTGCTTAGCACCACATTGTAAAGCAAGTGGAAATTCAATAAATGAGGGTAGACATTCAGCCCTGCGGCCCTCCCCCGCCTTCACCACACGAGGAGGCCTTTCAGTGCAGCTCCAGTATTGATCCTGAGTGCCTCGCTTGTAATGGTCCAGCTTTAATTAGCGTCTGAATGCCAAGAGCAAACATAAGGTGATGATTCTCCCAATGGGAGACAAAGTGTGCAGAGACTGGGGGTGGGAGGCTGCGGGTGGGAGACTGGCAACTCTCAATTGTGCTCGCTGTCTCTCCTCACTCATTCAGACACACATACACATGCGCATACACCCTGGCTCACACAGATACACACAAACACACACACAACCTTTCTCATTTCTTTCTCTCCCACATACAGTGCACTCTTACACCACACTCATTACCTTTTATATTCTTCTGTGTAAAGGGAGTATGCATAACTAATAAATATTACATAAACCGAAAAGTATTCCTTTGCATTTTTGTAAGTTCAAGAAAAAAGATGATTCTGTAACTCACATAGTGGAGTTACAGGCATGCCTGACTAGCTATAGCCAGACCCTTCCCGCCTCCCGTAGAGAAAAGCTTGCCTGCAATCTCTTTCCAATGGGTTGTCCTGCCAGTAGAGCAGCTCTCTCTTGTCCCAGATGGTGGAAGGAAGTGGTTGGCTCCAGAGTGGTCAAATCTGTTCCCCATTACTCCCCATTGCATTTCCTGTTTTTATGTTTGTGAGTAGGGAACAAACGTGTCGGGATGCCAACAACAGCCATTGCCGCTGGGTATGCCTCGTTAGCATCCAGCGCTAACAAGGTACCTGGCTCTTCCTAGTGAAATGGCCCTGCATCTGTTTGATACAGACAGTCCTGTGCAGTTATATGCCTGCCGACAGTCCAGTCATTTGAAGTTTAAAATCCTTAATGTTGTCAAACTTTGGATGAATCTTCTGTATAGAGCATTGTGTTGAAAATATGCTTTATGCAATATATTACTAACTTCTATTCACGGATATTTGATAGGTTGTTACGTCTGTATGGCTTTGTGCTTCTTTGATTTCGTATCAGAGATAAAGAGAGAAATCCACATTGACTGCTCTGCATTGACTCAAATCAAGGCAAAGTCCAGGGTGTATCAAATAAGTTTTACAACAATCCGACTTGTTTCCCTTCATACACATAGGAGAGGTTAACACATTAAACTGACGGCCCTTGAATGAATCATTGCTTTCAGTAGCCTAATCACTCTTGACATTAAATATTTGAGTTGTGCCTAAAAAAAGCCACAAAGTTACTAAATTGTCAGAAAATAAAAATCTAAACAATACAAAATCTTTGATTCACCACGACAGACCATTTTAAGAATGTACTTTGTAAGTAGTTTACCAAAGTAAATCTGAAAGCTGAATTTGTCAATAGCATTCAAATATACCCTCTTGCTTCATATGCCTTCTGCGGAATCTGTGAATGCCAATCAATCTCCCCAGTCTACTCCAATGTATATTTCTAACTATGTGCATGCATGCCGAGTATGATCATCCAGATGCCCTGTGGCCATTGGAGTTTGTTAGTAAATGCTTAGAGGCAAGACGCCAGTTTACTCGCAAACTCGAGAAGTCTCCATCTGTCCATCTACAAAGCTGTGCCCATGACAGATATGGATCCAACTAACTAGCAATGGCAAGCAAGATGAATCCCCCTAACTAGCAATGGCAAGCAAGATTGATGATATTTACAATGAGTGGGTAGATGGGTATCTGTGGTGAAGAGTGAACAGGCATGTACAGAGTAGTCCACCGTCAACCAAACATAGATTTTTTTTGTAACTGAACGTTCCTCTGTTAGAATATAACATATTGTGAGGTAGTAACCATAATGATGTGTTAGTCTTTCCATTGACAAAGCATGAAGCCATCTGAGTGATTTGGTGTCAACATAAATTACAGTACCTTCAGAAAATATGAATATACCTTGACTTATTCCACATGTTGGAATCCTCTTTGGCAGCGATTACAGCTGTGAGTCTTTCTGGGTACAGCTGGATTGTACAATATTTGTACATCATTTTTTTGATTATTCTTTAAGTTCTGTCAAGTTGGTTGTTGATCATTTTTGGACAGACATTTTCAAGTCGCCATAGATTTTCAAGACAATTTAAGTCAAAACTGTAACTAGGTCACTCAGGAACATTCAATGTTGTCTTCTTAAGCAACTCCATTGTATATTTGGCCTTGTGTTTTAGGTTATTGTCCTGCTGAAGGGTGAATTTGTCACTCAGTGTCTGTTGGAAAGCAGACTGAACCAGGAGTTTGCCTGTGCTTAGCGCTATTCCTTAATTATATATATTTTTGAACTCCCTAGTCCTTGCCAATGACAAGCAGGTCATTGGCGGGTAGCCTAGTAGTTAGACCGTTGGACTTGTAACCGAAAGGTTGCAAGATCCAATCCCCGGGCTGACAAGGTACAAATCTGTCTTTCTGCCCATGAACAAGGCAGTTAACCCACTTTTCCTAGGCCGTCATTGAAAATAAGAATTTGTTCTTAACTGACTTGCCTAGTTAAATAAAGGTTAAGAAAAATAAAAAAAACATAACATGATTCCTTAAGCCTCATTGTGAAATCTCTGAGTGTCTCATGTGCGCTCCCTCTCCGGCCTCTAGGTCACCAGAATGCATGTTATGGCGCACATCTATCACCATCATTACGTGCCCCTGCACGTCATCAGATTCACCTGGACTCAATCCCCTCCCTGATTACCTTCCCTATATATGTCACTCCCTTTGGTTCCTTCCCCAGGCGTTGTTGTTTCTGTTCCAGTGTCATGTCAGTGTGTTCATGGTTTCTTGTTTTGTATTACGTTAAAACACTCACTCCCTGAACTTGCTTCCCGACTCTCAACGCACACGTTACAGAGTGGTTTCCGTCCTCTCCGGCAACTGAGTTAGAAAGGACGCCTTTATCTTTGTAGTGACTGGGTGTATTGATACACCATCCAAAACATAATTAATAACTTCACCATGCTCAAAGGGATATTCAATGTATTTTTTTACCCATCTACCAATACGTGCCCTTAGTTGAGAGGCACTGTAAACCTCCCTGGTATTTGTGGTTGAATCTGTGTTTGAAATTCACTGCTTGACTCAGGGACCTCACATATAATTGTATGTGTGGGTTGCAGAGCTGAGGTAGTGTCACGTTCTGACCCTAGTTCTTGTGTTATTTGTTTGTTTTAGTTGGTCAGGACGTGAGTTGGGTGGGCATTCTATGTTTTGTGTTTCTAGGTTGGTTTTCTGTGTTCGGCCTAGTATGGTTCTCAATCAGAGGCAGGTGTTGTTAGTTGTCTCTGATTGAGAATCATAGTTAGGTAGCCTGGGTTTCACTGTTGTTTTGTGGGTGATTGTTTCCGTGTCTGTGTTTGTTCGCCACACGGTACTGTTTCGGTTTTGTTCACGTTTATTGTTTTGTATTCATTGAGTGTTCAGTTTATGTTTTTAAATAAACAACCATGGACACTTACCACGCCGCATCTTGGTCCGATCCTTTGCTACACCTCCTCTTCAGATGAAGAGGGAGGAACGGATTGTAGGGAGCTGCTAGAGTCTCCCGCCTGTCCAGAGCTGCTAGAGTCTCCCACCTGTCCAGAGCTGCTAGAGTCTCCCCCCTGTCCAGAGCTGCTAGTCTCCCATCTGTCCAGAGCTGCTAGAGTCTCCCGTCTGTCCAGAGCTGCTAGAGTCTCCCACCTGTCCAGAGCTGCTAGTCTCCCTTCTGTCCTGAGCCGCCAGAGCCACCAGTCTGTCATGAGCCGCCAGAGCCGCCAGTCTGTCATGAGCTGCCAGAGCCGTCAGCCAGCCAGGTGCTGCCTGAACCGTCAGTCAGCCATGAGCTGCCAGAGCCGTCAGCCAGCCAGGAGCTGCCAGAGCCGTCAACCAGCCAGGAGCTACCAGAGCCGCCAACCAGTCTGAGCTACCTCTCAGTCTTGAGCTACCCCTCAGTCCTGAGCTACCCCTCAGTCCTGAGCTAGCCCTCAGTCCTGAGCTACCCCTCAGTCCGGAGGAATTTGTTAAGTCCAGAGTTGTCCCTCAGTCCTGTGGGCCTATTTATTAGGGTTCCCAGGTCAGGGTCGGCCGCAAGGGTCGCCCTTCCTAGGAGGCCATAGAGGCGGACTAAGACTATGGTGGAGTGGGGTCCACGTCCAGTGCCAGAGCCGCCACCGCGGACAGATGCCCACCCAGACCCTCCCTCATAGGTTCAGTTTTTGCGGCCGGAGTCCACACCATGGGGGGGGGGGGTACTGTCACGTTCTGACCCTAGTTCTTGTGTTATTTGTTTGTTTTAGTTGGTCAGGACGTGAGTTGGGTGGGCATTCTATGTTTTGTGTTTCTAGGTTGGTTTTCTGTGTTCGGCCTAGTATGGTTCTCAATCAGAGGCAGGTGTCGTTAGTTGTCTCTGATTGAGAATCATACTTAGGTAGCCTTAGTTTCACTGTTGTTTTGTGGGTGATTGTTTCCGTGTCTGTGTTTGTTCGCCACACGGTACTGTTTCGGTTTTGTTCACGTTTATTGTTTTGTATTCATTGAGTATTCAGTTTATGTTTTTAAATAAACAACCATGGACACTTACCACGCCGCATCTTGGTCCGATCCTTTGCTACACCTCCTCTTCAGACGAAGAGGTGGAGAACCCTCACAGGTAGTCATTCAAAAATGATGTTAAACTCAATTATTGCACACAGAGTCCGTGCAACGTATTATGTGACTTGTTAAGCACATTGTTACTCCTGAACTTCTTTTAGCTTGCCATTACAAAGGGGTTAAATACTTATTTACTCTTTTATAAATTGACATTTCAGTTTTTCATTTGAACATTTCTAAAAACATAGATCCACTTTAACGTTATGGGGTATTGTGTGTAGGCCAGTGTCCAAAACAATCTACATTTATTCCATTTTAAATTCATGCTGTAACACAACAAAATGTGAAAGAATTCAAGGGATGGGAATACTCTCTGAAGGCACTGTACTAATGGCAAGCATAGATGGGCTCACCTATTCTCAATGCTGATTGTATAAACAATCAAAATTAAGATAAAGATAATGCACTTTTTAAGCCAGGAATATACAGCACATTAAAGCTGCACAAATTGGTTCTATAACAAGGGTAATCCCTGCCATAGTGGAGGCAGGATTCGAACCCAAGCCTTAATATACTCTGCAAATCACTGCCAACAGTACTTGGTGCCAATAATTTAGGTCTCAAAAAAGCAGTAATGATGCTAACTTCACGATCTGCTACACCAGCACCAACACCCAAGCCAACACCTTTCCCTTTTTTGTCACTTTTTGCTGAAGGACATTTGAAAATGTTAGATTATGCAGATTCAGCAATGTCAGAATCCCCTTTCCCCAGCACTCTGCTGCCCCTTAGCCAACCTGCCTTCCTCCTAACACACTCCCCCATCCTCTCTCAAATGTCTCCATCCATTCCAAGACTATGGTGGATGAATAGGCCATGTGTTTTCTGAGCGGGCGTGGTTGATTTTAGTAGTACAGAGACCCATCTACACATTGCATCAGCCTAACAATCTCAAACTCCTTCTCTGGCTATACTGTATTGTTTTCACTAATGTACTTTTTTTTTAAAACACCATCACCTGCTTCCCATTTTTACCTCTAAATTCATTCTGATTGAATTTTCATGCTCTCAGTTTCCTTACAAGGATGCCACCAGCAGATCACAGGAAATGATTCACTCTCTTTCTGTCCAGATGAGACAGAAAGACGTGGATGAACTAGGGAGCGAAAGAAAGGAGCAGGAAGAAGTGGATGAACTGGGGAGTGAAGGAAAGGACTGAGTTGTGTGAAAAACATTATAGCACACTACATGAAACACAGTGCTTGTGTCTGCAAATGACAACTGAAATGAATTTATAAATACATTCTCTTCATGGATGAAATAACTCAAACTTTCTTCTTTCTTCCTCATTTCCCTTTTCTTTGGAAGCTGCCGCTAGGCTGACATGATTATTTTATGTAATGACTTTGGAGTTGATTTGCGCTGGTGATTGAGCTTCACTTCCTCCAGACCTTATTTTATTCTCACAGCATTCTCACTCACCCTAATGGTTGCACTGATGCTTTGCTGCCGACTACTTGGGTTTCTTTTTTTCCAGCAGCTTTTTAAATGATTCAAAACGGTTCTATTTGATGAAAAAAATCAAATAGATCCAGTGCCATTGATTTGTATACCAAGCATTACAGGGAACAGTACACAAAAGTCCACTGTCCATGCCCATAGGACACAGAGTCTGTTTTCTCTGTCTTGATTTTTTAAAAGATCAATTTTGTCAAACATTAGAGATGGAATATAACATTGTGGATGATCTCAACAATTAAAATATATTTTGTAACTTGGCTTTAACAAAATGGACCCATGTTAAGTCACTATCAGCTGAATGCTTCAGTACAGTTCTTCTCTTTGTGGCCAAACCAGGAGCTGTAAGACACTTCAGGTTCTGCACAATGCATCTATTGTACTCTGAACACATTCTCTTTCACACCCAGGGCTTGTTCGAGAACAGACAGGTGATCCGTCACGTAATGCGGGAGGTTGGGGGGGGGGTTGTTCTATAGTTCAGGGGGCCTATAAGCTTGGAGACAGGCTGGCCAATGTCCAGACAGAGGGGGAGGGGCAAGGACATGGAGGAAGCCCAATTTGAGAGAACCCTTTTAGCACAGGACGAATAAATAGAACACGCCAGGGGTAACCCGTGGCAACGAGGACTTTTCAGAGAGGACTTTGGAGTGTTTCCAGGTATCCAAGGACACTTTGAGACACGAGGGGCAAAGTCACTGCTAGATGTCCTGTTTTTTTATCCAATGTAGAGCAAAAAGATGAAACACATTGTCACATACCCTTTTGATCAGGATAGGATAGAGCTATAACAGTGTAAGAGGGGACTGTGTCTGTCCCAGATGGATTCAGTCAACGTGGTACATTATGTGATAAATCCCATATCACTTCCTGACTCAACTGTTTGGGTGTTCCGGTGTTCTCCCACCAACATACATTCTTATAGGGGTTGAGTGGAAGAGATTAGTTAGCACTATAACTTCTGTCATGCAAAACCCCCAGCTTGAACTATTTACCAGCTGTCCTTCGTGTCTCAGAGATGTAGGCAAGAAATAGGAGAGAAGCTAACATGATTGGAAACTTGCTTGGATGTTTCGTAGACGGAATGCAATTATGATTCTGTGACAAGAGGGGCGAAAGGAAATCGACGGCGGAGCTATTCTCTGACAGTGAAGAGCATTGTGGGAATTAGCCGGCATTGCGTATTAAACATTTAGAAGGTGTTGATTGCCAGGATCATATTAGGGTCGAGGCTGTAGATTTGTTGTCATGGAGATAAATGTGACACCGAAAACACAGTAGTCGTTGAAGTGTCTGAAGTTCATTGACTGCAGGAAGAGGTTAACTGGAGCCAAATATTCACATGAAACGTCCCTGGGGAACGGAGACCCAATTAACAAATCTCATTAATTACGAGACTATCACAACTGATTACAAGATGGCCGTCTGCTCCTGGCACAATGTGGCCCGTATTTTCTGCTTCACGGAAGCAAGTAAAAAAATGACTGCCATCCAGAATCATGCAATGGATGAGTGGGTCCGCTTATACAAGCATGGTAAGACATAGAAAACCTTCCCTCCTGTCTGCAGACAGAGCTTAGGAGTGAATTATGAAGTTAGCAGGTACTGCAATGGGAACCTGGCTTGTGGCTATCGGCTCAGACGCTTGGTTTCTGTCACTGCTGTAATGAATATTTGTTCTGTCGGGCTATGAACTTAATAAAGTATGTGTTGCCTTTTCATATTGACATTGCCTTGTGTTGTACTGTATCATATCGACATGTAATTGAGTGAGGCAGGGAAGATAGAAGTCATTCTTTTGAAAATGTTACCTCTGGACACAGTTGTTTTGTCCATAACAAATGCATCAATCATATTGCACAGTAGGGCATCACGTTGAACCAAAGTCTACAGTTGTTACTTCAACCTTCCTCTCATGTTTTTCCTGTTTGTGATTCTCCACCTGACTGTCCCCCTGTCCCTCCACTGAAGCATGACAAGTTGATGGCTGTGATTCAATTGAAGTCCCAGCAGGTTGAAATCGTTACATTTAAAGCACACCGGAAACTAATGTTATGATTTGGAGGCCACCATTTGTTTGGTAGGGGGGCTTTTTTGAAAGCCGAAATGGCCCAAAAAAATGATACGTACATATTATGTAAAAGAAAAAGAGGAACATCATGAAGGTAAATCAGGTTGATTAGAAAAAATGTAATCAATTATATGCACATAATGATAATGACTTCAGAAGTCCAAACAGTGAGCAGAAGTCTAACCATGAAATAACGTATTGCATCTATTGCAATTTAGGTTTATTGCTCTGATTAGTTCTAACTACATTAAAATTGCAAGAACAACATTACATGCATAATGCACTGACTGTAGCTCTTGGTGATGAATGAACATTGTAACAATTCAGTTGTTTTTCACCCCTCCTCATTTCACTCTACAGAACTATGGTGTTGTCCTCCTGTACATTAGTCCAACTGTTGAAAAAACAATAAACAAACTGTAATACATTGTTTGATATAGCAGATTGTACATTTGCATGTTTCACACACCAGAGTACAATGAGCACTGTAGATATTGGCAGGCACAGTGTGGAGGTATAGTACTACTCATCAAGATAATAGGCCAGCCCAGTGACGACCACTGTTTCAGTGTGGAGGTAAAGTACTCCTCATCAAGTTAATAGGCCAGCCCGGTGACGACCACTGTTTCAGTGTGGAGGTAAAGTACTCCTCATCAAGATAATGGGCCAGCCCAGTGACGACCACTGTTTCAGTGTGGAGGTAAAGTACTCCTCATCAAGTTAATAGGCCAGCCCAGTGACGACCACTGTTTCAGTGTGGAGGTAAAGTACTCCTCGTCAAGATAATGGGCCAGCCCAGTGACGACCACTGTTTCAGTGTGGAGGTAAAGTACTCCTCATCAAGATAATAGGCCAGCCCAGTGACGACCACTGTTTCAGTGTGGAGGTAAAGTACTCCTCATCAAGATAATGGTCCAGCCCAGTGACCACTGTTTCAGTGTGGAGATAAAGTACTCCTCATCAAGATAATGGGCCAGCCCAGTGACCACTGTTTCAGTGTGGAGATAAAGTACTCCTCATCAAGATAATGGGCCAGACAACTGACAACCACTGTTTCAGTGTGGAGGTAAAGTACTCCTCATCAAGATAATGGGCCAGCCCAGTGACGACCACTGTTTCAGTGTGGAGGTAAAGTACTCCTCATCAAGATAATGGGCCAGCCCAGTGACCACTGTTTCAGTGTGGAGATAAAGTACTCCTCATCAAGATAATGGGCCAGACAACTGACAACCACTGTTTCAGTGTGGAGGTAAAGTACTCCTCATCAAGATAATGGGCCAGCCCAGTGACCACTGTTTCAGTGTGGAGGTAAAGTACTCCTCATCAAGATAATGGGCCAGCCCAGTGATGACCACTGTTTCAGTGTGGAGGTAAAGTACTCCTCATCAAGATAATGGGCCAGCCCAGTGACCACTGTTTCAGTGTGGAGGTAAAGTACTCCTCATCAAGATAATGGGCCAGACAACTGACAACCACTGTTTCAGTGTGGAGGTAAAGTACTCGACATCAAGATAATGGGCCAGCCCACTGACGACCACTGTTTCAGTGTGGAGGTAAAGTACTCCTCATCAAGATAATGGACCAGCCCACTGCGACCACTGTTTCAGCGTGGAGGTAAAGTACTCCTCATCAAGATAATGGGCCAGCCCACTGATGACCACTGTTTCAGTGTGGAGGTATAGTACTCCTTATCAAGTTAATGGGTCAGCCCACTGACGACCACTGTTTCAGCGTGGAGGTAAAGTACTCCTCATCAAGATAATGGGCCAGCCCAGTGACCACTGTTTCAGTGTGGAGGTAAAGTACTCCTCATCAAGATAATGGGCCAGCCCAGTGACGACCACTGTTTCAGTGTGGAGGTAAAGTACTCCTCATCAAGATAATGGGCCAGCCCAGTGACCACTGTTTCAGTGTGGAGGTAAAGTACTCTCATCAAGATAATGGGCCAGACAACTGACAACCACTGTTTCAGTGTGGAGGTATAGTACTCCTCATCAAGATAATGGGCCAGCCCACTGTGACCACTGTTTCAGTGTGGAGGTAAAGTACTCCTCATCAAGATAATGGGCCAGCCCAGTGACGACCACTGTTTCAGTGTGGAGGTAAAGTACTCCTCATCAAGATAATGGGCCAGCCCAGTGACCACTGTTTCAGTGTGGAGGTAAAGTACTCCTCATCAAGATAATGGGCCAGACAACTGACAACCACTGTTTCAGTGTGGAGGTATAGTACTCCTCATCAAGATAATGGGCCAGCCCACTGATGACCACTGTTTCAGTGTGGAGGTAAAGTACTCGACATCAAGATAATGGGCCAGCCCACTGACGACCACTGTTTCAGTGTGGAGGTAAAGTACTCCTCATCAAGATAATGGGCCAGCCCACTGACGACCACTGTTTCAGCGTGCAGGTAAAGTACTCCTCATCAAGATAATGGGCCAGCCCACTGATGACCACGGTTTCAGTGTGGAGGTATAGTACTCCTTATCAAGTTAATGGGTCAGCCCACTGACGACCACTGTTTCAGCGTGGAGGTAAAGTACTCCTCATCAAGATAATGGGCCAGCCCAGTGACCACTGTTTCAGTGTGGAGATAAAGTACTCCTCATCAAGATAATGGGCCAGACAACTGACAACCACTGTTTCAGTGTGGAGGTAAAGTACTCCTCATCAAGATAATGGGCCAGCCCAGTGACCACTGTTTCAGTGTGGAGGTAAAGTACTCCTCATCAAGATAATGGGCCAGCCCAGTGATGACCACTGTTTCAGTGTGGAGGTAAAGTACTCCTCATCAAGATAATGGGCCAGCCCAGTGACCACTGTTTCAGCGTGGAGGTAAAGTACTCCTCATCAAGATAATGGGCCAGACAACTGACAACCACTGTTTCAGTGTGGAGGTAAAGTACTCGACATCAAGATAATGGGCCAGCCCACTGACGACCACTGTTTCAGTGTGGAGGTAAAGTACTCCTCATCAAGATAATGGACCAGCCCACTGACGACCACTGTTTCAGCGTGGAGGTAAAGTACTCCTCATCAAGATAATGGGCCAGCCCACTGATGACCACTGTTTCAGTGTGGAGGTATAGTACTCCTTATCAAGTTAATGGGTCAGCCCACTGACGACCACTGTTTCAGCGTGGAGGTAAAGTACTCCTCATCAAGATAATGGGCCAGCCCAGTGACCACTGTTTCAGTGTGGAGGTAAAGTACTCCTCATCAAGATAATGGGCCAGCCCAGTGACGACCACTGTTTCAGTGTGGAGGTAAAGTACTCCTCATCAAGATAATGGGCCAGCCCAGTGACCACTGTTTCAGTGTGGAGGTAAAGTACTCCTCATCAAGATAATGGGCCAGACAACTGACAACCACTGTTTCAGTGTGGAGGTATAGTACTCCTCATCAAG
Source organism: Oncorhynchus tshawytscha (assembly GCF_018296145.1). Classification (NCBI taxonomy): domain Eukaryota; kingdom Metazoa; phylum Chordata; class Actinopteri; order Salmoniformes; family Salmonidae; genus Oncorhynchus; species Oncorhynchus tshawytscha. Next base: position 25,891,844 of record NC_056449.1, read on the forward strand.
ATAATGGGCCAGCCCACTGATGACCACTGTTTCAGTGTGGAGGTAAAGTACTCGACATCAAGATAATGGGCCAGCCCACTGACGACCACTGTTTCAGTGTGGAGGTAAAGTACTCCTCATCAAGATAATGGGCCAGCCCACTGACGACCACTGTTTCAGCGTGCAGGTAAAGTACTCCTCATCAAGATAATGGGCCAGCCCACTGATGACCACGGTTTCAGTGTGGAGGTATAGTACTCCTTATCAAGTTAATGGGTCAGCCCACTGACGACCACTGTTTCAGCGTGGAGGTAAAGTACTCCTCATCAAGATAATGGGCCAGCCCAGTGACCACTGTTTCAGTGTGGAGGTATAGTACTCCTCATCAAGATAATGGGCCAGCCCACTGACGACCACTATTTCAATGTGGAGGTAAAGTACTCCACATCAAGATAATGGGCCAGCCCAGTGACCACTGTTTCAGTGTGGAGGTAAAGTACTCCTCATCAAGATAATGGGCCAGCCCAGTGACGACCACTGTTTCAGTGTGGAGGTAAAGTACTCCTCATCAAGATAATGGGCCAGACAACCGACAACCACTGTTTCAGTGTGGAGGTATAGTACTCCTCATCAAGATAATGGGCCAGCCCACTGACGACCACTATTTCAGTGTGGAGGTAAAGTACTCCACATCAAGTTAATGGGTCAGCCCACTGACGACCACTGTTTCAGTGTGGAGGTAAAGTACTCCTCATCAAGATAATGGGCCAGCCCACTGAAGACCACTGTTTCAGCGTGGAGGTAAAGTACTCCTCATCAAGATAATGGGCCAGCCCACTGATGACCACTGTTTCAGTGTGGAGGTATAGTACTCCTTATCAAGTTAATGGGTCAGCCCACTGACGACCACTGTTTCAGCGTGGAGGTAAAGTACTCTTCGTCAAGCTAATCGGCCAGCCCAGTGACCACTGTTTCAATGTGGAGGTAAAGTACTCTTCGTCTACCTAATAGGCCAGCCCACTGACCACTGTTTCAATGTGGAGGCATAGTACTCTTCGTCAAGCTAATAGGCCAGCCCACTGACCACTGTTTCAATGTGGAGGCATAGTACTCTTCGTCAAGCTAATAGGCCAGCCCAGTGACCACTGTTTCAATGTGGAGGTAAAGTACTCTTCGTCAAGCTAATAGGCCAGCCCAGTGACCACTGTTTCAATGTGGAGGCATAGTACACTTCGTCTACCTAATAGGCCAGCCTAGTGACCACTGTTTCAATGTGGAGGCATAGTACTCTTCGTCTACCTAATAGGCCAGCCTAGTGACCACTGTTTCAATGTGGAGGCATAGTACATTTCGTCTACCTAATAGGCCAGCCCACTGACCACTGTTTCAATGTGGAGGTAAAGTACTCTTCGTCTACCTAATAGGCCAGCCCAGTGACCACTGTTTCAGTGTGGAGGTAAAGTACTCCTCATCAAGATAATGGGCCAGACAACTGACAACCACTGTTTCAGTGTGGAGGTATAGTACTCCTCATCAAGATAATAGGCCAGCCCAGTGACAACCACTGTTTCAGTGTGGAGGTAAAGTACTCCTCATTAAGATAATGGGCCAGCCCAGTGACGACCACTGTTTCAGTGTGGAAGTAAAGTACTCCTCATCAAGTTAATAGGCCAGCCCAGTGACGACCACTGTTTCAGTGTGGAGGTAAAGTACTCCTCATCAAGATAATAGGCCAGCCCAGTGACGACCACTGCTTCAGTGTGGAGGTAAAGTACTCCTCATCAAGATAATGGTCCAGCCCAGTGACCACTGTTTCAGTGTGGAGGTAAAGTACTCCTCATCAAGATAATGGGCCAGCCCAGTGACCACTGTTTCAGTGTGGAGGTAAAGTACTCCTCATCAAGATAATGGGCCAGCCCAGTGACGACCACTGTTTCAGTGTGGAGGTAAAGTACTCCTCATCAAGATAATAGGCCAGCCCAGTGACGACCACTGCTTCAGTGTGGAGGTAAAGTACTCCTCATCAAGATAATGGTCCAGCCCAGTGACCACTGTTTCAGTGTGGAGGTAAAGTACTCCTCATCAAGATAATGGGCCAGACAACTGACAACCACTGTTTCAGTGTGGAGGTAAAGTACTCCACATCAAGATAATGGGCCAGCCCACTGACGACCACTGTTTCAGTGTGGAGGTAAAGTACTCCTCATCAAGATAATGGGCCAGCCCACTGACGACCACTGTTTCAGTGTGGAGGTAAAGTACTCCTCATCAAGATAATGGGCCAGCCCACTGATGACCACTGTTTCAGTGTGGAGGTATAGTACTCCTTATCAAGTTAATGGGTCAGCCCACTGACGACCACTGTTTCAGTGTGGAGGTAAAGTACTCTTCGTCAAGCTAATCGGCCAGCCCAGTGACCACTGTTTCAATGTGGAGGTAAAGTACTCTTTGTCTACCTAATAGGCCAGCCCAGTGACCACTGTTTCAATGTGGAGGCATAGTACTCTTCGTCTACCTAATAGGCCAGCCTAGTGACCACTGTTTCAATGTGGAGGCATAGTACTCTTCGTCTACCTAATAGGCCAGCCTAGTGACCACTGTTTCAATGTGGAGGCATAGTACTCTTCGTCTACCTAATAGGCCAGCCCACTGACCACTGTTTCAATGTGGAGGTAAAGTACTCTTCGTCTACCTAATAGGCAAGCCCAGTGACCACTGTTTCAGTGTGGAGGTAAAGTACTCCTCATCAAGATAATGGGCCAGACAACTGACAACCACTGTTTCAGTGTGGAGGTATAGTACTCCTCATCAAGATAATAGGCCAGCCCAGTGACGACCACTGTTTCAGTGTGGAGGTAAAGTACTCCTCATTAAGATAATGGGCCAGCCCAGTGATGACCACTGTTTCAGTGTGGAAGTAAAGTACTCCTCATCAAGTTAATAGGCCAGCCCACTGACGACCACTGTTTCAGCGTGGAGGTAAAGTACTCTTCGTCAAGCTAATCGGCCAGCCCAGTGACCACTGTTTCAATGTGGAGGTAAAGTACTCTTCGTCTACCTAATAGGCCAGCCCACTGACCACTGTTTCAATGTGGAGGCATAGTACTCTTCGTCAAGCTAATAGGCCAGCCCACTGACCACTGTTTCAATGTGGAGGCATAGTACTCTTCGTCAAGCTAATAGGCCAGCCCAGTGACCACTGTTTCAATGTGGAGGTAAAGTACTCTTCGTCAAGCTAATAGGCCAGCCCAGTGACCACTGTTTCAATGTGGAGGCATAGTACACTTCGTCTACCTAATAGGCCAGCCTAGTGACCACTGTTTCAATGTGGAGGCATAGTACTCTTCGTCTACCTAATAGGCCAGCCTAGTGACCACTGTTTCAATGTGGAGGCATAGTACATTTCGTCTACCTAATAGGCCAGCCCACTGACCACTGTTTCAATGTGGAGGTAAAGTACTCTTCGTCTACCTAATAGGCCAGCCCAGTGACCACTGTTTCAGTGTGGAGGTAAAGTACTCCTCATCAAGATAATGGGCCAGACAACTGACAACCACTGTTTCAGTGTGGAGGTATAGTACTCCTCATCAAGATAATAGGCCAGCCCAGTGACAACCACTGTTTCAGTGTGGAGGTAAAGTACTCCTCATTAAGATAATGGGCCAGCCCAGTGACGACCACTGTTTCAGTGTGGAAGTAAAGTACTCCTCATCAAGTTAATAGGCCAGCCCAGTGACGACCACTGTTTCAGTGTGGAGGTAAAGTACTCCTCATCAAGATAATAGGCCAGCCCAGTGACGACCACTGCTTCAGTGTGGAGGTAAAGTACTCCTCATCAAGATAATGGTCCAGCCCAGTGACCACTGTTTCAGTGTGGAGGTAAAGTACTCCTCATCAAGATAATGGGCCAGCCCAGTGACCACTGTTTCAGTGTGGAGGTAAAGTACTCCTCATCAAGATAATGGGCCAGCCCAGTGACGACCACTGTTTCAGTGTGGAGGTAAAGTACTCCTCATCAAGATAATAGGCCAGCCCAGTGACGACCACTGCTTCAGTGTGGAGGTAAAGTACTCCTCATCAAGATAATGGTCCAGCCCAGTGACCACTGTTTCAGTGTGGAGGTAAAGTACTCCTCATCAAGATAATGGGCCAGACAACTGACAACCACTGTTTCAGTGTGGAGGTAAAGTACTCCACATCAAGATAATGGGCCAGCCCACTGACGACCACTGTTTCAGTGTGGAGGTAAAGTACTCCTCATCAAGATAATGGGCCAGCCCACTGACGACCACTGTTTCAGTGTGGAGGTAAAGTACTCCTCATCAAGATAATGGGCCAGCCCACTGATGACCACTGTTTCAGTGTGGAGGTATAGTACTCCTTATCAAGTTAATGGGTCAGCCCACTGACGACCACTGTTTCAGTGTGGAGGTAAAGTACTCTTCGTCAAGCTAATCGGCCAGCCCAGTGACCACTGTTTCAATGTGGAGGTAAAGTACTCTTTGTCTACCTAATAGGCCAGCCCAGTGACCACTGTTTCAATGTGGAGGCATAGTACTCTTCGTCTACCTAATAGGCCAGCCTAGTGACCACTGTTTCAATGTGGAGGCATAGTACTCTTCGTCTACCTACTAGGCCAGCCTAGTGACCACTGTTTCAATGTGGAGGCATAGTACTCTTCGTCTACCTAATAGGCCAGCCCACTGACCACTGTTTCAATGTGGAGGTAAAGTACTCTTCGTCTACCTAATAGGCAAGCCCAGTGACCACTGTTTCAGTGTGGAGGTAAAGTACTCCTCATCAAGATAATGGGCCAGACAACTGACAACCACTGTTTCAGTGTGGAGGTATAGTACTCCTCATCAAGATAATAGGCCAGCCCAGTGACGACCACTGTTTCAGTGTGGAGGTAAAGTACTCCTCATTAAGATAATGGGCCAGCCCAGTGATGACCACTGTTTCAGTGTGGAAGTAAAGTACTCCTCATCAAGTTAATAGGCCAGCCCAGTGACGACCACTGTTTCAGTGTGGAGGTAAAGTACTCCTCATCAAGATAATAGGCCAGCCCAGTGACGACCACTGCTTCAGTGTGGAGGTAAAGTACTCCTCATCAAGATAATGGGCCAGCCCAGTGACCACTGTTTCAGTGTGGAGGTAAAGTACTCCTCATCAAGATAATGGGCCAGCCCAGTGACGACCACTGTTTCAGTGTGGAGGTAAAGTACTCCTCATCAAGATAATGGGCCAGACAACCGACAACCACTGTTTCAGTGTGGAGGTATAGTACTCCTCATCAAGATAATGGGCCAGCCCACTGACGACCACTATTTCAATGTGGAGGTAAAGTACTCCACATCAAGATAATGGGCCAGCCCAGTGACCACTGTTTCAGTGTGGAGGTAAAGTACTCCTCATCAAGATAATGGGCCAGCCCAGTGACGACCACTGTTTCAGTGTGGAGGTAAAGTACTCCTCATCAAGATAATGGGCCAGACAACCGACAACCACTGTTTCAGTGTGGAGGTATAGTACTCCTCATCAAGATAATGGGCCAGCCCACTGACGACCACTGTTTCAGTGTGGAGGTAAAGTACTCCACATCAAGTTAATGGGTCAGCCCACTGACGACCACTGTTTCAGTGTGGAGGTAAAGTACTCCTCATCAAGATAATGGGCCAGCCCACTGAAGACCACTGTTTCAGCGTGGAGGTAAAGTACTCCTCATCAAGATAATGGGCCAGCCCACTGATGACCACTGTTTCAGTGTGGAGGTATAGTACTCCTTATCAAGTTAATGGGTCAGCCCACTGACGACCACTGTTTCAGCGTGGAGGTAAAGTACTCTTCGTCAAGCTAATCGGCCAGCCCAGTGACCACTGTTTCAATGTGGAGGTAAAGTACTCTTCGTCTACCTAATAGGCCAGCCCACTGACCACTGTTTCAATGTGGAGGCATAGTACTCTTCGTCAAGCTAATAGGCCAGCCCACTGACCACTGTTTCAATGTGGAGGCATAGTACTCTTCGTCAAGCTAATAGGCCAGCCCAGTGACCACTGTTTCAATGTGGAGGTAAAGTACTCTTCGTCAAGCTAATAGGCCAGCCCAGTGACCACTGTTTCAATGTGGAGGCATAGTACACTTCGTCTACCTAATAGGCCAGCCTAGTGACCACTGTTTCAATGTGGAGGCATAGTACTCTTCGTCTACCTAATAGGCCAGCCTAGTGACCACTGTTTCAATGTGGAGGCATAGTACATTTCGTCTACCTAATAGGCCAGCCCACTGACCACTGTTTCAATGTGGAGGTAAAGTACTCTTTGTCTACCTAATAGGCCAGCCCAGTGACCACTGTTTCAGTGTGGAGGTAAAGTACTCCTCATCAAGATAATGGGCCAGACAACTGACAACCACTGTTTCAGTGTGGAGGTATAGTACTCCTCATCAAGATAATAGGCCAGCCCAGTGACAACCACTGTTTCAGTGTGGAGGTAAAGTACTCCTCATTAAGATAATGGGCCAGCCCAGTGACGACCACTGTTTCAGTGTGGAAGTAAAGTACTCCTCATCAAGTTAATAGGCCAGCCCAGTGACGACCACTGTTTCAGTGTGGAGGTAAAGTACTCCTCATCAAGATAATAGGCCAGCCCAGTGACGACCACTGCTTCAGTGTGGAGGTAAAGTACTCCTCATCAAGATAATGGTCCAGCCCAGTGACCACTGTTTCAGTGTGGAGGTAAAGTACTCCTCATCAAGATAATGGGCCAGCCCAGTGACCACTGTTTCAGTGTGGAGGTAAAGTACTCCTCATCAAGATAATGGGCCAGCCCAGTGACGACCACTGTTTCAGTGTGGAGGTAAAGTACTCCTCATCAAGATAATAGGCCAGCCCAGTGACGACCACTGCTTCAGTGTGGAGGTAAAGTACTCCTCATCAAGATAATGGTCCAGCCCAGTGACCACTGTTTCAGTGTGGAGGTAAAGTACTCCTCATCAAGATAATGGGCCAGACAACTGACAACCACTGTTTCAGTGTGGAGGTAAAGTACTCCACATCAAGATAATGGGCCAGCCCACTGACGACCACTGTTTCAGTGTGGAGGTAAAGTACTCCTCATCAAGATAATGGGCCAGCCCACTGACGACCACTGTTTCAGTGTGGAGGTAAAGTACTCCTCATCAAGATAATGGGCCAGCCCACTGATGACCACTGTTTCAGTGTGGAGGTATAGTACTCCTTATCAAGTTAATGGGTCAGCCCACTGACGACCACTGTTTCAGTGTGGAGGTAAAGTACTCTTCGTCAAGCTAATCGGCCAGCCCAGTGACCACTGTTTCAATGTGGAGGTAAAGTACTCTTTGTCTACCTAATAGGCCAGCCCAGTGACCACTGTTTCAATGTGGAGGCATAGTACTCTTCGTCTACCTAATAGGCCAGCCTAGTGACCACTGTTTCAATGTGGAGGCATAGTACTCTTCGTCTACCTAATAGGCCAGCCTAGTGACCACTGTTTCAATGTGGAGGCATAGTACTCTTCGTCTACCTAATAGGCCAGCCCACTGACCACTGTTTCAATGTGGAGGTAAAGTACTCTTCGTCTACCTAATAGGCAAGCCCAGTGACCACTGTTTCAGTGTGGAGGTAAAGTACTCCTCATCAAGATAATGGGCCAGACAACTGACAACCACTGTTTCAGTGTGGAGGTATAGTACTCCTCATCAAGATAATAGGCCAGCCCAGTGACGACCACTGTTTCAATGTGGAGGCATAGTATTCTTCGTCAAGCTAATAGGCCAGCCCACTGACCACTGTTTCAATGTGGAGGTATAGTACTCTTCGTCAAGCAAATAGGCCAGCCCAGTGACCACTGTTTCAATGTGGAGGTAAAGTACTCTTCGTCAAGCTAATAGGCCAGCCCAGTGACCACTGTTTCAATGTGGAGGCATAGTACTCTTCGTCTACCTAATAGGCCAGCCTAGTGACCACTGTTTCAATGTGGAGGCATAGTACTCTTCGTCTACATAATAGGCCAGCCCAGTGACCACTGTTTCAATGTGGAGGCATAGTACTCTTCATCTACCTAATAGGCCAGCCCAGTGACCACTGTTTCAATGTGGAGGTAAAGTACTCCTCATCAAGATAATGGTCCAGCCCAGTGATCACTGTTTCAGTGTGGAGGTAAAGTACTCCTCATCAAGATAATGGGCCAGACAACTGACAACCACTGTTTCAGTGTGGAGGTAAAGTACTCCTCATCAAGATAATGGGCCAGACAACTGACAACCACTGTTTCAGTGTGGAGGTATAGTACTCCTCATCAAGATAATTGGCCAGACAACTGACAACTACTGTTTCAGTGTGGAGGTAAAGTACTCCTCATCAAGATAATGGGCCAGCCCAGTGGCCACTGTTTCAGTGTGGAGGTAAAGTACTCCTCATCAAGATAATGGGCCAGACAACTGACAACCACTGTTTCAGTGTGGAGGTAAAGTACTCCTCATCAAGATAATGGGCCAGCCCACTGACGACCACTGTTTCAGCGTGGAGGTAAAGTACTCCTCATCAAGATAATGGGCCAGCCCACTGATGACCACTGTTTCAGTGTGGAGGTATAGTACTCCTTATCAAGTTAATGGGTCAGCCCACTGACGACCACTGTTTCAGCGTGGAGGTAAAGTACTCTTCGTCAAGCTAATCGGCCAGCCCAGTGACCACTGTTTCAATGTGGAGGCATAGTACTCTTCGTCAAGCTAATAGGCCAGCCCACTGACCACTGTTTCAGTGTGGAGGTAAAGTACTCCACATCAAGATATTGGGTCAGCCCACTGACGACCACTGTTTCAGTGTGGAGGTAAAGTACTCTTCGTCAAGCTAATCGGCCAGCCCAGTGACCACTGTTTCAATGTGGAGGTAAAGTACTCTTTGTCTACCTAATAGGCCAGCCCACTGACCACTGTTTCAATGTGGAGGTAAAGTACTCTTCGTCTACCTAATAGGCCAGCCCACTGACCACTGTTTCAATGTGGAGGCATAGTACTCTTCGTCAAGCTAATAGGCCAGCCCACTGACCACTGTTTCAGTGTGGAGGCATAGTACTCTTCGTCAAGCTAATAGGCCAGCCCAGTGACCACTGTTTCAATGTGGAGGTAAAGTACTCTTCGTCAAGCTAATAGGCCAGGCCAGTGACCACTGTTTCAATGTGGAGGCATAGTACTCTTCGTCTACCTATTAGGCCAGCCTAGTGACCACTGTTTCAATGTGGAGGCATAGTACTCTTCGTCTACCTAATAGGCCAGCCTAGTGACCACTGTTTCAATGTGGAGGCATAGTACTCTTCGTCTACCTAATAGGCCAGCCCACTGACCACTGTTTCAATGTGGAGGTAAAGTACTCTTCGTCTACCTAATAGGCCAGCACAGTGACCACTGTTTCAATGTGGAGGCATAGTACTCTTCGTCTACCTAATAGGCCAGCCCAGTGACCACTGTTTCAATGTGGAGGCATAGTACTCTTCGTCTACCTAATAGGCCAGCCCAGTGACCACTGTTTCCATGTGGAGGTAAAGTACTCTTTGTCTACCTAATAGGCCAGCCTAGTGACCACTGTTTCAATGTGGAGGCATAGTACTCTTCGTCTACCTAATAGGCCAGCCCAGTGACCACTGTTTCAATGTGGAGGCATAGTACTCTTCGTCTACCTAATAGGCCAGCCCAGTGACCACTGTTTCAATGTGGAGGCATAGTACTCTTCGTCTACCTAATAGGCCAGCCCAGTGACCACTGTTTCAATGTGGAGGTAAAGTACTCCTCATCAAGATAATGGTCCAGCCCAGTGACCACTGTTTCAGTGTGGAGGTATAGTACTCCTCATCAAGAAAATGGGCCAGCCCAGTGACGACCACTGTTTCAGTGTGGAGGTAAAGTACTCCTCATCAAGATAATGGGCCAGCCCAGTGACCACTGTTTCAGTGTGGAGGTAAAGTACTCCTCATCAAGATAATGGGCCAGACAACTGACAACCACTGTTTCAGTGTGGAGGTATAGTACTCCTCATCAAGATAATGGGCCAGCCCACTGACGACCACTGTTTCAGTGTGGAGGTAGAGTACTCTTCGTCTACCTAATAGGCCAGCCCACTGACCACTGTTTCAATGTGGAGGTAAAGTACTCTTTGTCTACCTAATAGGCCAGCCCACTGACCACTGTTTCAATGTGGAGGTAAAGTACTCTTCGTCAAGCTAATAGGCCAGCCCACTGACCACTGTTTCAGTGTGGAGGCATAGTACTCTTCGTCATGCTAATAGGCCAGCCCAGTGACCACTGTTTCAATGTGGAGGTAAAGTACTCTTCGTCAAGCTAATAGGCCAGCCCAGTGACCACTGTTTCAATGTGGAGGCATAGTACTCTTCGTCTACCTATTAGGCCAGCCTAGTGACCACTGTTTCAATGTGGAGGCATAGTACTCTTCGTCTACCTAATAGGCCAGCCTAGTGACCACTGTTTCAATGTGGAGGCATAGTACTCTTCGTCTACCTAATAGGCCAGCCCACTGACCACTGTTTCAATGTGGAGGTAAAGTACTCTTCGTCTACCTAATAGGCCAGCCCAGTCACCACTGTTTCAATGTGGAGGCATAGTACTCTTCGTGTACCTAATAGGCCAGCCCAGTGACCACTGTTTCAATGTGGAGGTAGAGTACTCTTCGTCTACCTAATAGGCCAGCCCACTGACCACTGTTTCAATGTGGAGGCATAGTACTCTTCGTCTACCTAATAGGCCAGCTTAGTGACCACTGTTTCAATGTGGAGGCATAGTACTCTTCGTCTACCTAATAGGCCAGCCTAGTGACCACTGTTTCAATGTGGAGGCATAGTACTCTTCGTCTACCTAATAGGCCAGCCCACTGACCACTGTTTCAATGTGGAGGTAAAGTACTCTTCGTCTACCTAATAGGCCAGCCCAGTGACCACTGTTTCAATGTGGAGGTAAAGTACTCTTCGTCTACCTAATAGGCCAGCCCACTGACCACTGTTTCAATGTGGAGGCATAGTACTCTTTGTCAAGCTAATAGGCCAGCCCACTGACCACTGTTTCAGTGTGGAGGTAAAGTACTCCTCATCAAGTTAATAGGCCAGCCCAGTGACGACCACTGTTTCTGTGTGGAGGTAAAGTACTCCTCGTCAAGATAATGGGCCAGCCCAGTGACGACCACTGTTTCAGTGTGGAGGTAAAGTACTCCTCATCAAGATAATAGTCCAGCCCAGTGACCACTGTTTCAGTGTGGAGGTAAAGTACTCCTCATCAAGATAATGGGCCAGACAACTGACAACCACTGTTTCAGTGTGGAGGTAAAGTACTCCTCATCAAGATAATGGGCCAGCCCAGTGACCACTGTTTCAGTGTGGAGGTAAAGTACTCCTCATCAAGATAATGGGCCAGCCCAGTGACCACTGTTTCAGTGTGGAGGTATAGTACTCCTCATCAAGATAATGGGCCAGCCCACTGACGACCACTGTTTCAGTGTGGAGGTAGAGTACTCTTCGTCTACCTAATAGGCCAGCCCACTGACCACTGTTTCAATGTGGAGGCATAGTACTCTTCGTCTACCTAATAGGCCAGCCCACTGACGACCACTGTTTCAGTGTGGAGGTAAAGTACTCTTCGTCAAGCTAATCGGCCAGCCCAGTGACCACTGTTTCAATGTGGAGGTAAAGTACTCTTTGTCTACCTAATAGGCCAGCCCACTGACCACTGTTTCAATGTGGAGGTAAAGTACTCTTAGTCAAGCTAATAGGCCATCCCACTGACCACTGTTTCAGTGTGGAGGCATAGTACTCTTCGTCAAGCTAATAGGCCAGCCCAGTGACCACTGTTTCAATGTGGAGGTAAAGTACTCTTCGTCAAGCTAATAGGCCAGCCCAGTGACCACTGTTTCAATGTGGAGGCATAGTACTCTTCGTCTACCTATTAGGCCAGCCTAGTGACCACTGTTTCAATGTGGAGGCATAGTACTCTTCGTCTACCTAATAGGCCAGCCTAGTGACCACTGTTTCAATGTGGAGGCATAGTACTCTTCGTCTACCTAATAGGCCAGCCCACTGACCACTGTTTCAATGTGGAGGTAAAGTACTCTTCGTCTACCTAATAGGCCAGCCCAGTCACCACTGTTTCAATGTGGAGGCATAGTACTCTTCGTCTACCTAATAGGCCAGCCCAGTGACCACTGTTTCAATGTGGAGGTAGAGTACTCTTCGTCTACCTAATAGGCCAGCCCACTGACCACTGTTTCAATGTGGAGGCATAGTACTCTTCGTCTACCTAATAGGCCAGCCTAGTGACCACTGTTTCAATGTGGAGGCATAGTACTCTTCGTCTACCTAATAGGCCAGCCCACTGACCACTGTTTCAATGTGGAGGTAAAGTACTCTTCGTCTACCTAATAGGCCAGCCCAGTGACCACTGTTTCAATGTGGAGGTAAAGTACTCTTCGTCTACCTAATAGGCCAGCCCACTGACCACTGTTTCAATGTGGAGGCATAGTACTCTTCGTCAAGCTAATAGGCCAGCCCACTGACCACTGTTTCAGTGTGGAGGTAAAGTACTCCTCATCAAGTTAATAGGCCAGCCCAGTGACGACCACTGTTTCTGTGTGGAGGTAAAGTACTCCTCGTCAAGATAATGGGCCAGCCCAGTGACGACCACTGTTTCAGTGTGGAGGTAAAGTACTCCTCATCAAGATAATAGTCCAGCCCAGTGACCACTGTTTCAGTGTGGAGGTAAAGTACTCCTCATCAAGATAATGGGCCAGACAACTGACAACCACTGTTTCAGTGTGGAGGTAAAGTACTCCTCATCAAGATAATGGGCCAGCCCAGTGACCACTGTTTCAGTGTGGAGGTAAAGTACTCCTCATCAAGATAATGGGCCAGCCCAGTGACCACTGTTTCAGTGTGGAGGTATAGTACTCCTCATCAAGATAATGGGCCAGCCCACTGACGACCACTGTTTCAGTGTGGAGGTAGAGTACTCTTCGTCTACCTAATAGGCCAGCCCACTGACCACTGTTTCAATGTGGAGGCATAGTACTCTTCGTCTACCTAATAGGCCAGCCCACTGACGACCACTGTTTCAGTGTGGAGGTAAAGTACTCTTTGTCAAGCTAATCGGCCAGCCCAGTGACCACTGTTTCAATGTGGAGGTAAAGTACTCTTTGTCTACCTAATAGGCCAGCCCACTGACCACTGTTTCAATGTGGAGGTAAAGTACTCTTAGTCAAGCTAATAGGCCATCCCACTGACCACTGTTTCAGTGTGGAGGCATAGTACTCTTCGTCAAGCTAATAGGCCAGCCCAGTGACCACTGTTTCAATGTGGAGGTAAAGTACTCTTCGTCAAGCTAATAGGCCAGCCCAGTGACCACTGTTTCAATGTGGAGGCATAGTACTCTTCGTCTACCTATTAGGCCAGCCTAGTGACCACTGTTTCAATGTGGAGGCATAGTACTCTTCGTCTACCTAATAGGCCAGCCTAGTGACCACTGTTTCAATGTGGAGGCATAGTACTCTTCGTCTACCTAATAGGCCAGCCTAGTGACCACTGTTTCAATGTGGAGGCATAGTACTCTTCGTCTACCTAATAGGCCAGCCCACTGACCACTGTTTCAATGTGGAGGTAAAGTACTCTTCGTCTACCTAATAGGCCAGCCCAGTGACCACTGTTTCAATGTGGAGGTAAAGTACTCTTCGTCTACCTAATAGGCCAGCCCACTGACCACTGTTTCAATGTGGAGGCATAGTACTCTTCGTCAAGCTAATAGGCCAGCCCACTGACCACTGTTTCAGTGTGGAGGTAAAGTACTCCTCATCAAGTTAATAGGCCAGCCCAGTGACGACCACTGTTTCTGTGTGGAGGTAAAGTACTCCTCGTCAAGATAATGGGCCAGCCCAGTGACGACCACTGTTTCAGTGTGGAGGTAAAGTACTCCTCATCAAGATAATAGTCCAGCCCAGTGACCACTGTTTCAGTGTGGAGGTAAAGTACTCCTCATCAAGATAATGGGCCAGACAACTGACAACCACTGTTTCAGTGTGGAGGTAAAGTACTCCTCATCAAGATAATGGGCCAGCCCAGTGACCACTGTTTCAGTGTGGAGGTAAAGTACTCCTCATCAAGATAATGGGCCAGCCCAGTGACCACTGTTTCAGTGTGGAGGTATAGTACTCCTCATCAAGATAATGGGCCAGCCCACTGACGACCACTGTTTCAGTGTGGAGGTAGAGTACTCTTCGTCTACCTAATAGGCCAGCCCACTGACCACTGTTTCAATGTGGAGGCATAGTACTCTTCGTCTACCTAATAGGCCAGCCCACTGACGACCACTGTTTCAGTGTGGAGGTAAAGTACTCTTTGTCAAGCTAATCGGCCAGCCCAGTGACCACTGTTTCAATGTGGAGGTAAAGTACTCTTTGTCTACCTAATAGGCCAGCCCACTGACCACTGTTTCAATGTGGAGGTAAAGTACTCTTAGTCAAGCTAATAGGCCATCCCACTGACCACTGTTTCAGTGTGGAGGCATAGTACTCTTCGTCAAGCTAATAGGCCAGCCCAGTGACCACTGTTTCAATGTGGAGGTAAAGTACTCTTCGTCAAGCTAATAGGCCAGCCCAGTGACCACTGTTTCAATGTGGAGGCATAGTACTCTTCGTCTACCTATTAGGCCAGCCTAGTGACCACTGTTTCAATGTGGAGGCATAGTACTCTTCGTCTACCTAATAGGCCAGCCTAGTGACCACTGTTTCAATGTGGAGGCATAGTACTCTTCGTCTACCTAATAGGCCAGCCCACTGACCACTGTTTCAATGTGGAGGTAAAGTACTCTTCGTCTACCTAATAGGCCAGCCCAGTCACCACTGTTTCAATGTGGAGGCATAGTACTCTTCGTCTACCTAATAGGCCAGCCCAGTGACCACTGTTTCAATGTGGAGGTAGAGTACTCTTCGTCTACCTAATAGGCCAGCCCACTGACCACTGTTTCAATGTGGAGGCATAGTACTCTTCGTCTACCTAATAGGCCAGCTTAGTGACCACTGTTTCAATGTGGAGGCATAGTACTCTTCGTCTACCTAATAGGCCAGCCTAGTGACCACTGTTTCAATGTGGAGGCATAGTACTCTTCGTCTACCTAATAGGCCAGCCCACTGACCACTGTTTCAATGTGGAGGTAAAGTACTCTTCGTCTACCTAATAGGCCAGCCCAGTGACCACTGTTTCAATGTGGAGGTAAAGTACTCTTCGTCTACCTAATAGGCCAGCCTACTGACCACTGTTTCAATGTGGAGGCATAGTACTCTTCGTCAAGCTAATAGGCCAGCCCACTGACCACTGTTTCAATGTGGAGGCATAGTTCTCTTCATCAAGCTAATAGGCCAGCCCACTGACCACTGTTTCAGTGTGGAGGTAAAGTACTCCTCGTCAAGATAATGGGCCAGCCCAGTGACGACCACTGTTTCAGTGCGGAGGTAAAGTACTCCTCATCAAGATAATGGGCCAGCCCAGTGACCACTGTTTCAGTGTGGAGGTAAAGTACTCCTCATCAAGATAATGGGCCAGCCCAGTGACGACCACTGTTTCAGTGTGGAGGTAAAGTACTCCACATCAAGATAATGGGCCAGCCCACTGATGACCACTGTTTCAGTGTGGAGGTATAGTACTCCTTATCAAGTTAATGGGTCAGCCCACTGACGACCACTGTTTCAGTGTGGAGGTAAAGTACTCTTCGTCAAGCTAATCGGCCAGCCCAGTGACCACTGTTTCAATGTGGAGGTAAAGTACTCTTTGTCTACCTAATAGGCCAGCCCACTGACCACTGTTTCAATGTGGAGGCATAGTACTCTTCGTCAAGCTAATAGGCCAGCCCACTGACCACTGTTTCAGTGTGGAGGCATAGTACTCTTCGTCAAGCTAATAGGCCAGCCCAGTGACCACTGTTTCAATGTGGAGGTAAAGTACTCTTCGTCAAGCTAATAGGCCAGCCCAGTGACCACTGTTTCAATGTGGAGGCATAGTACTCTTCGTCTACCTAATAGGCCAGCCTAGTGACCACTGTTTCAATGTGGAGGCATAGTACTCTTCGTCTACCTAATAGGCCAGCTTGGTGACCACTGTTTCAATGTGGAGGCATAGTACTCTTCGTCTATCTAATAGGCCAGCCCACTGACCACTGTTTCAATGTGGAGGTAAAGTACTCTTCGTCTACCTAATAGGCCAGCCCAGTGACCACTGTTTCAATGTGGAGGCATAGTACTCTTCGTCTACCTAATAGGCCAGCCCAGTGACCACTGTTTCAATGTGGAGGTAGAGTACTCTTCGTCTACCTAATAGGCCAGCCCACTGACCACTGTTTCAATGTGGAGGCATAGTACTCTTCGTCTACCTAATAGGCCAGCTTAGTGACCACTGTTTCAATGTGGAGGCATAGTACTCTTCGTCTACCTAATAGGCCAGCCTAGTGACCACTGTTTCAATGTGGAGGCATAGTACTCTTCGTCTACCTAATAGGCCAGCCCACTGACCACTGTTTCAATGTGGAGGTAAAGTACTCTTCGTCTACCTAATAGGCCAGCCCAGTGACCACTGTTTCAATGTGGAGGTAAAGTACTCTTCGTCTACCTAATAGGCCAGCCCACTGACCACTGTTTCAATGTGGAGGCATAGTACTCTTCGTCAAGCTAATAGGCCAGCCCACTGACCACTGTTTCAGTGTGGAGGTAAAGTACTCCTCGTCAAGATAATGGGCCAGCCCAGTGACGACCACTGTTTCAGTGCGGAGGTAAAGTACTCCTCATCAAGATAATGGGCCAGCCCAGTGACCACTGTTTCAGTGTGGAGGTAAAGTACTCCTCATCAAGATAATGGGCCAGCCCAGTGACGACCACTGTTTCAGTGTGGAGGTAAAGTACTCCACATCAAGATAATGGGCCAGCCCACTGTGACCACTGTTTCAGTGTGGAGGTATAGTACTCCTTATCAAGTTAATGGGTCAGCCCACTGACGACCACTGTTTCAGTGTGGAGGTAAAGTACTCTTCGTCAAGCTAATCGGCCAGCCCAGTGACCACTGTTTCAATGTGGAGGTAAAGTACTCTTTGTCTACCTAATAGGCCAGCCCACTGACCACTGTTTCAATGTGGAGGCATAGTACTCTTCGTCAAGCTAATAGGCCAGCCCACTGACCACTGTTTCAGTGTGGAGGCATAGTACTCTTCGTCAAGCTAATAGGCCAGCCCAGTGACCACTGTTTCAATGTGGAGGTAAAGTACTCTTCGTCAAGCTAATAGGCCAGCCCAGTGACCACTGTTTCAATGTGGAGGCATAGTACTCTTCGTCTACCTAATAGGCCAGCCTAGTGACCACTGTTTCAATGTGGAGGCATAGTACTCTTCGTCTACCTAATAGGCCAGCTTGGTGACCACTGTTTCAATGTGGAGGCATAGTACTCTTCGTCTATCTAATAGGCCAGCCCACTGACCACTGTTTCAATGTGGAGGTAAAGTACTCTTCGTCTACCTAATAGGCCAGCCCAGTGACCACTGTTTCAATGTGGAGGCATAGTACTCTTCGTCTACCTAATAGGCCAGCCCAGTGACCACTGTTTCAATGTGGAGGTAAAGTACTCTTCGTCTACCTAATAGGCCAGCCCACTGACCACTGTTTCAATGTGGAGGCATAGTACTCTTCGTCTACCTAATAGGCCAGCCCAGTGACCACTGTTTCAATGTGGAGGTAGAGTACTCTTCGTCTACCTAATAGGCCAGCCCACTGACCACTGTTTCAATGTGGAGGCATAGTACTCTTCGTCTACCTAATAGGCCAGCTTAGTGACCACTGTTTCAATGTGGAGGCATAGTACTCTTCGTCTACCTAATAGGCCAGCCTAGTGACCACTGTTTCAATGTGGAGGCATAGTACTCTTCGTCTACCTAATAGGCCAGCCCACTGACCACTGTTTCAATGTGGAGGTAAAGTACTCTTCGTCTACCTAATAGGCCAGCCCACTGACCACTGTTTCAATGTGGAGGCATAGTACTCTTCGTCAAGCTAATAGGCCAGCCCACTGACCACTGTTTCAGTGTGGAGGTAAAGTACTCCTCATCAAGTTAATAGGCCAGCCCAGTGACGACCACTGTTTCTGTGTGGAGGTAAAGTACTCCTCGTCAAGATAATGGGCCAGCCCAGTGACGACCACTGTTTCAGTGTGGAGGTAAAGTACTCCTCATCAAGATAATAGTCCAGCCCAGTGACCACTGTTTCAGTGTGGAGGTAAAGTACTCCTCATCAAGATAATGGGCCAGACAACTGACAACCACTGTTTCAGTGTGGAGGTAAAGTACTCCTCATCAAGATAATGGGCCAGCCCAGTGACCACTGTTTCAGTGTGGAGGTAAAGTACTCCTCATCAAGATAATGGGCCAGCCCAGTGACCACTGTTTCAGTGTGGAGGTATAGTACTCCTCATCAAGATAATGGGCCAGCCCACTGACGACCACTGTTTCAGTGTGGAGGTAGAGTACTCTTCGTCTACCTAATAGGCCAGCCCACTGACCACTGTTTCAATGTGGAGGCATAGTACTCTTCGTCTACCTAATAGGCCAGCCCACTGACGACCACTGTTTCAGTGTGGGAGGTAAAGTACTCTTCGTCAAGCTAATCGGCCAGCCCAGTGACCACTGTTTCAATGTGGAGGTAAAGTACTCTTTGTCTACCTAATAGGCCAGCCCACTGACCACTGTTTCAATGTGGAGGTAAAGTACTCTTAGTCAAGCTAATAGGCCAGCCCACTGACCACTGTTTCAGTGTGGAGGCATAGTACTCTTCGTCAAGCTAATAGGCCAGCCCAGTGACCACTGTTTCAATGTGGAGGTAAAGTACTCTTCGTCAAGCTAATAGGCCAGCCCAGTGACCACTGTTTCAATGTGGAGGCATAGTACTCTTCGTCTACCTATTAGGCCAGCCTAGTGACCACTGTTTCAATGTGGAGGCATAGTACTCTTCGTCTACCTAATAGGCCAGCCTAGTGACCACTGTTTCAATGTGGAGGCATAGTACTCTTCGTCTACCTAATAGGCCAGCCCACTGACCACTGTTTCAATGTGGAGGTAAAGTACTCTTCGTCTACCTAATAGGCCAGCCCAGTCACCACTGTTTCAATGTGGAGGCATAGTACTCTTCGTCTACCTAATAGGCCAGCCCAGTGACCACTGTTTCAATGTGGAGGTAGAGTACTCTTCGTCTACCTAATAGGCCAGCCCACTGACCACTGTTTCAATGTGGAGGCATAGTACTCTTCGTCTACCTAATAGGCCAGCTTAGTGACCACTGTTTCAATGTGGAGGCATAGTACTCTTCGTCTACCTAATAGGCCAGCCTAGTGACCACTGTTTCAATGTGGAGGCATAGTACTCTTCGTCTACCTAATAGGCCAGCCCACTGACCACTGTTTCAATGTGGAGGTAAAGTACTCTTCGTCTACCTAATAGGCCAGCCCAGTGACCACTGTTTCAAAGTGGAGGTAAAGTACTCTTCGTCTACCTAATAGGCCAGCCTACTGACCACTGTTTCAATGTGGAGGCATAGTACTCTTCGTCAAGCTAATAGGCCAGCCCACTGACCACTGTTTCAATGTGGAGGCATAGTTCTCTTCATCAAGCTAATAGGCCAGCCCACTGACCACTGTTTCAGTGTGGAGGTAAAGTACTCCTCATCAAGTTAATAGGCCAGCCCAGTGACGACCACTGTTTCAGTGTGGAGGTAAAGTACTCCTCGTCAAGATAATGGGCCAGCCCAGTGACGACCACTGTTTCAGTGTGGAGGTAAAGTACTCCTCATCAAGATAATGGGCCAGCCCAGTGACCACTGTTTCAGTGTGGAGGTAAAGTACTCCTCATCAAGATAATGGGCCAGCCCAGTGACGACCACTGTTTCAGTGTGGAGGTAAAGTACTCCACATCAAGATAATGGGCCAGCCCACTGATGACCACTGTTTCAGTGTGGAGGTATAGTACTCCTTATCAAGTTAATGGGTCAGCCCACTGACGACCACTGTTTCAGTGTGGAGGTAAAGTACTCTTCGTCAAGCTAATCGGCCAGCCCAGTGACCACTGTTTCAATGTGGAGGTAAAGTACTCTTTGTCTACCTAATAGGCCAGCCCACTGACCACTGTTTCAATGTGGAGGCATAGTACTCTTCGTCAAGCTAATAGGCCAGCCCACTGACCACTGTTTCAGTGTGGAGGCATAGTACTCTTCGTCAAGCTAATAGGCCAGCCCAGTGACCACTGTTTCAATGTGGAGGTAAAGTACTCTTCGTCAAGCTAATAGGCCAGCCCAGTGACCACTGTTTCAATGTGGAGGCATAGTACTCTTCGTCTACCTAATAGGCCAGCCTAGTGACCACTGTTTCAATGTGGAGGCATAGTACTCTTCGTCTACCTAATAGGCCAGCTTGGTGACCACTGTTTCAATGTGGAGGCATAGTACTCTTCGTCTATCTAATAGGCCAGCCCACTGACCACTGTTTCAATGTGGAGGTAAAGTACTCTTCGTCTACCTAATAGGCCAGCCCAGTGACCACTGTTTCAATGTGGAGGCATAGTACTCTTCGTCTACCTAATAGGCCAGCCCAGTGACCACTGTTTCAATGTGGAGGTAAAGTACTCTTCGTCTACCTAATAGGCCAGCCCACTGACCACTGTTTCAATGTGGAGGCATAGTACTCTTCGTCTACCTAATAGGCCAGCCCAGTGACCACTGTTTCAATGTGGAGGCATAGTACTTTTCATCTACCTAATAGGCCAGCCTAGTGACCACTGTTTGAATGTGGAGGCATAGTACTCTTCGTCTACCTAATAGGCCAGCCTAGTGACCACTGTTTCAATGTGGAGGCATAGTACTCTTCGTCTACCTAATAGGCCAGCCCACTGACCACTGTTTCAATGTGGAGGTAAAGTACTCTTCGTCTACCTAATAGGCCAGCCCAGTGACCACTGTTTCAATGTGGAGGCATAGTACTCTTCGTCTACCTAATAGGCCAGCCCACTGACCACTGTTTCAATGTGGAGGCATAGTACTCTTCGTCAAGCTAATAGGCCAGCCCACTGACCACTGTTTCAATGTGGAGGCATAGTACTCTTCGTCAAGCTAATAGGCCAGCCCACTGACCACTGTTTCAGTGTGGAGGTAAAGTACTCCTCATCAAGTTGATAGGCCAGCCCAGTGACGACCACTGTTTCAGTGTGGAGGTAAAGTACTCCTCATCAAGATAATAGGCCAGCCCAGTGACGACCACTGTTTCAGTGTGGAGGCAAAGTACTCCTCATCAAGATAATGGGCCAGCCCAGTGACCACTGTTTCAGTGTGGAGGTAAAGTACTCCTCATCAAGATAATGGGCCAGCCCAGTGACGACCACTGTTTCAGTGTGGAGGTAAAGTACTCCTCATCAAGATAATGGGCCAGCCCAGTGACCACTGTTTCAGTGCGGAGGTAAAGTACTCCACATCAAGATAATGGGCCAGCCCAGTGACCACTGTTTCAGTGTGGAGGTAAAGTACTCCTCATCAAGATAATAGGCCAGCCCAGTGACGACCACTGTTTCAGTGTGGAGGTAAAGTACTCCTCATCAAGATAATGGTCCAGCCCAGTGACCACTGTTTCAGTGTGGAGGTAAAGTACTCCTCATCAAGATAATGGGCCAGACAACTGACAACCACTGTTTCAGTGTGGAGGTATAGTACTCCTCATCAAGATAATGGGCCAGCCCACTGACGACCACTGTTTCAGTGTGGAGGTAAAGTACTCCTCATCAAGATAATGGGCCAGCCCAGTGACGACCACTGTTTCAGTGTGGAGGTAAAGTACTCCTCATCAAGATAATGGGCCAGCCCAGTGACCACTGTTTCAGTGTGGAGGTAAAGTACTCCTCATCAAGATAATGGGCCAGCCCAGTGACGACCACTGTTTCAGTGTGGAGGTAAAGTACTCCACATCAAGATAATGGGCCAGCCCACTGATGACCACTGTTTCAGTGTGGAGGTATAGTACTCCTTATCAAGTTAATGGGTCAGCCCACTGACGACCACTGTTTCAGTGTGGAGGTAAAGTACTCTTCGTCAAGCTAATCGGCCAGCCCAGTGACCACTGTTTCAATGTGGAGGTAAAGTACTCTTTGTCTACCTAATAGGCCAGCCCACTGACCACTGTTTCAATGTGGAGGCATAGTACTCTTCGTCAAGCTAATAGGCCAGCCCACTGACCACTGTTTCAGTGTGGAGGCATAGTACTCTTCGTCAAGCTAATAGGCCAGCCCAGTGACCACTGTTTCAATGTGGAGGTAAAGTACTCTTCGTCAAGCTAATAGGCCAGCCCAGTGACCACTGTTTCAATGTGGAGGCATAGTACTCTTCGTCTACCTAATAGGCCAGCCTAGTGACCACTGTTTCAATGTGGAGGCATAGTACTCTTCGTCTACCTAATAGGCCAGCTTGGTGACCACTGTTTCAATGTGGAGGCATAGTACTCTTCGTCTATCTAATAGGCCAGCCCACTGACCACTGTTTCAATGTGGAGGTAAAGTACTCTTCGTCTACCTAATAGGCCAGCCCAGTGACCACTGTTTCAATGTGGAGGCATAGTACTCTTCGTCTACCTAATAGGCCAGCCCAGTGACCACTGTTTCAATGTGGAGGTAAAGTACTCTTCGTCTACCTAATAGGCCAGCCCACTGACCACTGTTTCAATGTGGAGGCATAGTACTCTTCGTCTACCTAATAGGCCAGCCCAGTGACCACTGTTTCAATGTGGAGGCATAGTACTTTTCATCTACCTAATAGGCCAGCCTAGTGACCACTGTTTGAATGTGGAGGCATAGTACTCTTCGTCTACCTAATAGGCCAGCCTAGTGACCACTGTTTCAATGTGGAGGCATAGTACTCTTCGTCTACCTAATAGGCCAGCCCACTGACCACTGTTTCAATGTGGAGGTAAAGTACTCTTCGTCTACCTAATAGGCCAGCCCAGTGACCACTGTTTCAATGTGGAGGCATAGTACTCTTCGTCTACCTAATAGGCCAGCCCACTGACCACTGTTTCAATGTGGAGGCATAGTACTCTTCGTCAAGCTAATAGGCCAGCCCACTGACCACTGTTTCAATGTGGAGGCATAGTACTCTTCGTCAAGCTAATAGGCCAGCCCACTGACCACTGTTTCAGTGTGGAGGTAAAGTACTCCTCATCAAGTTGATAGGCCAGCCCAGTGACGACCACTGTTTCAGTGTGGAGGTAAAGTACTCCTCATCAAGATAATAGGCCAGCCCAGTGACGACCACTGTTTCAGTGTGGAGGCAAAGTACTCCTCATCAAGATAATGGGCCAGCCCAGTGACCACTGTTTCAGTGTGGAGGTAAAGTACTCCTCATCAAGATAATGGGCCAGCCCAGTGACGACCACTGTTTCAGTGTGGAGGTAAAGTACTCCTCATCAAGATAATGGGCCAGCCCAGTGACCACTGTTTCAGTGCGGAGGTAAAGTACTCCACATCAAGATAATGGGCCAGCCCAGTGACCACTGTTTCAGTGTGGAGGTAAAGTACTCCTCATCAAGATAATAGGCCAGCCCAGTGACGACCACTGTTTCAGTGTGGAGGTAAAGTACTCCTCATCAAGATAATGGTCCAGCCCAGTGACCACTGTTTCAGTGTGGAGGTAAAGTACTCCTCATCAAGATAATGGGCCAGACAACTGACAACCACTGTTTCAGTGTGGAGGTATAGTACTCCTCATCAAGATAATGGGCCAGCCCACTGACGACCACTGTTTCAGTGTGGAGGTAAAGTACTCCACATCAAGATAATGGCCAGCCCACTGACGACCACTGTTTCAGTGTGGAGGTAAAGTACTCCACATCAAGATAATGGCCAGCCCACTGACGACCACTGTTTCAGTGTGGAGGTAAAGTACTCCTCATCAAGATAATGGGCCAGCCCACTGATGACCACTGTTTCAGTGTGGAGGTAAAGTACTCTTCGTCAAGCTAATCGGCCAGCCACTGACCACTGTTTCAATGTGGAGGTAAAGTACTCTTTGTCTACCTAATAGGCCAGCCCACTGGCCACTGTTTCAATGTGGAGGTAAAGTACTCTTCGTCAAGCTAATAGGCCAGCCACTGACCACTGTTTCAATGTGTAGGTATAGTACTCTTCGTCAAGCTAATAGGCCAGCCCACTGACCACTGTTTCAGTGTGGAGGCATAGTACTCTTCGTCAAGCTAATAGGCCTGCCCAGTGACCACTGTTTCAATGTGGAGGTAAAGTACTCTTCGTCAAGCTAATAGGCCAGCCCAGTGACCACTGTTTCAATGTGGAGGCATAGTACTCTTCGTCTACCTAATAGGCCAGCCTAGTGACCACTGTTTCAATGTGGAGGCATAGTACTCTTCGTCTACCTAATAGGCCAGCCCAGTGACCACTGTTTCAGTGTGGAGGTAAAGTACTCCTCATCAAGATAATGGGCCAGACAACTGACAACCACTGTTTCAGTGTGGAGGTATAGTACTCCTCATCAAGATAATGGGCCAGCCCAGTGACGACCACTGTTTCAGTGTGGAGGTAAAGTACTCCTCATCAAGATAATGGGCCAGACAACTGACAACCACTGTTTCAGTGTGGAGGTAAAGTACTCCTCATCAAGATAATGGGCCAGCCCAGTGACCACTGTTTCAGTGTGGAGGTAAAGTACTCCTCATCAAGATAATGGGCCAGCCCAGTGACGACCACTGTTTCAGTGTGGAGGTAAAGTACTCCTCATCAAGATAATGGGCCAGCCCAGTGACCACTGTTTCAGTGTGGAGGTAAAGTACTCCTCATCAAGATAATGGGCCAGACAACTGACAACCACTGTTTCAGTGTGGAGATATAGTACTCCTCATCAAGATAATGGGCCAGCCCACTGACGACCACTGTTTCAGTGTGGAGGTAAAGTACTCCACATCAAGATAATGGCCAGCCCACTGACGACCACTGTTTCAGTGTGGAGGTAAAGTACTCCTCATCAAGATAATGGGCCAGCCCACTGATGACCACTGTTTCAGTGTGGAGGTAAAGTACTCTTCGTCAAGCTAATCGGCCAGCCCAGTGACCACTGTTTCAATGTGGAGGTAAAGTACTCTTTGTCTACCTAATAGGCCAGCCCACTGACCACTGTTTCAATGTGGAGGTAAAGTACTCTTCGTCAAGCTAATAGGCCAGCCCACTGACCACTGTTTCAATGTGTAGGTATAGTACTCTTCGTCAAGCTAATAGGCCAGCCCACTGACCACTGTTTCAGTGTGGAGGCAAAGTACTCTTCGTCAAGCTAATAGGCCAGCCCAGTGACCACTGTTTCAATGTGGAGGTAAAGTACTCTTCGTCAAGCTAATAGGCCAGCCCAGTGACCACTGTTTCAATGTGGAGGCATAGTACTCTTCGTCTACCTAATAGGCTAGCCTAGTGACCACTGTTTCAATGTGGAGGCATAGTACTCTTCGTCTACCTAATAGGCCAGCCCACTGACCACTGTTTCAATGTGGAGGTAAAGTACTCTTCGTCTACCTAATAGGCCAGCCCACTGACCACTGTTTCAATGTGGAGGCATAGTACTCTTCGTCTACCTAATAGGCCAGCCCAGTGACCACTGTTTCAGCCGTCTAAGAATAGCAGTGAGAGGTAATACATTTTTAATTGCAAGTGTGATTAGACTGCTAAAGGAATCTGCAGTAGTTGATTAAGTGCATTTGGGTCAATATTAGAAGCCAATCATTTTTACAGCCCAAGCCTCAAAGGAGTTAATGTAATTACAAGAGTGAAAATTGTAATCCTTCACATTGTAATAACTAAAACCATGTCCAATGAAAAAAGATACACATAGGTGAAAAGCGTACAGTACCAGTCAAAAGTTTGGACACACCCACTCATTCCAGGGTTTTTCTTTATTTTGACTATTTTCTACATTGTAGAATAGTAGTGAAGACATCAAAACTATGAAATAACACATACAGAATCATGTAGTAACCAAAAAAGTGTTAAACAAATCTAAATATATTTTATTTTTGAGATTATTCAAAGTAGACACCCTTTGCCTTGATGACAGCGTTGCAAACTCTTGGCATTTCCTCAAATCCCTGTTACCTTCCCCAGAGGCAAAGTTCCACAGCAATCGTAAGTGGTAGTAGCACTGGCTGTAGTATAGTGTTGGCCACTGTCTTGCATGCTTTCTGTGCAACCCCATGCCTCTTGGTGACAGTTGCTAAGTAACTGGACATGTCAAGAGCCGACCGAAGAGCCTGGGGCTTTACAGTGAAAAGGTATGCTGGATCATTTGGCCCATGCTTCTGTGAAAATTGTAATTATTTTCTATAATTAAACTGTATGATCAATATACCACACACTTAGTCATGCCACTAGAGACCACATGAGAAATATGGACTGTACAAATAGCCATGATGTATCTGCTCCCTGCGGGCGAGGTAACCCCATGACCTACGCACGAGGTAACCCCATGACCAACGGATGAGGTAACCCCATAACCAATGGACGAGTTAACCCCATTGGTGTTTCTCCTTTACTTTTCTATGTCTTTTAACCTTAAACAACAATGAGTCACCAGAGGATTTTGAAAAGGTAAAATTAGGGCTTTTTATGGTCTTTTCCCTGGTTAATGATCCCTAATGCCACCCCATTCAAAGGTGTCAAATATGAACTCCTAAGAGTGGCACAAACAAGGTGTGAAAAGCCAGGTTGTACAAGTTCATGTGCCGGTGAAATGACTCGTTTCCGGCACCATATGTGTAACTCTTCAATAAAGCCAAGCAGATGGAAGATTAAAGATGAATGACCTTTTTACCTTTATTAAACTGTGATTTTTTTCAGCACTGTTTTAGGGCAAATAATTGAAGTGATATTAGCCATTTGTCTTCATCGTCTCAATGGAATGAAGTGTTAGATCCTGTACATAATATAGCTAGGCCTACATCACAAACAGTCTTACATGACTGAATATATAAAAGGACACCTTATACATTTTTTTTTTTTTTACGTTGACCTTGTCTATAGCTCAGGACTCCTGGGACGTAAAGACCTGTTGCCCCTGCCGATGGCTCTGTAAACAAACAGGTCTTTACCCAATCCAGCGGGAGAGGAAGCAATAGAGAGAGAGGGAGCGAGACAGAGAGAGAGAGAGAGAGAGAGAGAGAAATCTGACACCCTCTCGCCATGCATCCATGTGTGACGCTAACAGTGTTCATGTTGCTAGGAGAAATAATTGGACAAAGTCTCATGCAAATATCCATGGCACAGAATTAAAGGTGGGATCTGCTCATTCATCCATATGACAACTTGAGCCCTCGTTTCTCTCCACTCAGAATAATCAGGCGCACAGAGCACGTTGAAAGAGTTGGGTAAAGCGATTTTTTTATGTCAGAGGAATTAAGTACCAGCATGTTCAACTTCATGAGAGAGACAGAGATGGAGAAGGTTGAGCACAGGAAAGGGGAAAACAACACAATTGTAGTTAGGGGTAACAACAGAAGCTTTACCTTGTCTAATAAAATACAGCAGCCCTGCTACTAACTACTAGACCTCTCCCATTGTCTGTTTTTGACAGACACGTCACAGAGCTGCTGTACAACAGAAGATAAAGGAGTTGTAGAATTAGATATGCAAGAGAATGAAAGGGAATAATTAGGCAATCATCAAAAAGGGCCCAAAAAAATGAATTCTCAGGCACAAAAAGGGAATGATTGAAGTTGATTGTTTTCGAGATAATTAATGCTTAAAACACAATTAAGGAAAGAGCAAGTCGAGAAATGGTCAAAATGACTGAAATGTTACAGTTCCCCTGATAACTCTGTACATGAGCAACATTTGGGTACACAGAGGTTGTTTTAAAAGTAATGTCACAAAGTCCCACAAGGGTTCTGTAAGCCTTGTGTAGTAGCCTGATTGATGTTAATTGATTGACTGAATGACAGATTGATCGCATGTCTATTTCAGGTCAAGGCACATACATGATATTACCTTGTTGGATGATAGTACATTAAACATTATTCACAAGCACGCAAGTGCATATCTTTCCGTCCCATAGATATGTCTCATTATAAGCAAATGTCTTTGAGATACTGTTCCTTGCAGTGATATGGAAATTACAAAAGGAATGCTGGGCCATTAGTGAGAGAATTTGTAAAAAAAAAAAATCAGTCCTGCAACTTAGAAGGGAGCTGCAAGCATATCTTACTTAGATGCAGAATGCTGCCACTTATTTAGATGGCACAGAGGTGGTGTTCATGTCAACTTAAGGAAAAACAGTCGTGGGGAACAGAATCACATTCATTGACTGCAGAAGACATTGATTTGTGTAACTGCCTCCTCCACATGCATGAGTAAAGGCTACGGTAACCCACCTGCTTTATCAAACCACAAACACTGCATATCCGACAGTCTGTCGATTCAAATGGAAATGGCCAGCCATCATCATGTCTATCCCCTCTCAAAGGGATCAAGGCTTACTTAACACATGTCAGTCACATGGTTGCACAAAGGCTCAATCAATCCAAACAAAGTGAGAGGAAAACAAAATGCAAAGCCCTAAAGACGGACAATCTAAATGGCAAAGGAGCTGCTATGATGCAACACAGCTCTCCAAACAAACTGCCCAGCACCGGAGCAGAAGAACTGGAAAAGGAAGAAGCAGAACCTGAGCAGGGATCTGTAGGACATTGCCGCAAATGGAAGCATGCTCGCAAATAAGTTTACAGTCCATGTAAAAAGAAGAAAACAACCCCACTGCACTGAGTAGTCTGCTCGCTCCCTTTCAGGTGACTGCTCTTTGGGGTGATACAAAACAACTACATAATTTCTCCATGCTGGACTATGGGAGTGGGAAGGCCTACTGCAAGCTCTGATTTCTGCATGCTGGACTGTGGGAGTGGGAAGGCCTACTGCGAGCTCTGATATCTGCATGCTGGACTGTGGGAGTGGGAAGGCCTATTGCGAGCTCTGATTTCTGCATGCTGGACTGTGGGAGTGGGACGGCCTACTGCGAACTCTGATTTCTGCATGCTGGACTGTGGGAGTGGGAAGGCCTACTGCGAACTCTGATTTCTGCATGCTGGACTGTGGGAGTGGGACGGCCTACTGTGAACTCTGATTTCTGCATGCTGGACTGTGGGAGTGGGACGGCCTATTGCGAACTCTGATATCTGCATGCTGGACTGTGGGAGTGGGAAGGCCTACTGTGAGCTCTGATTTCTGCATGTTGGAACTGTGGGAGTGGGACGGCCTACTGCGAGCTCTGATATCTGCATGCTGGACTGTGTGGAGTGGGAAGGCCTACTGCGAGCTCACTATGAGATCTACAGGTGTTGTCCATGAGGTTATCTAGGATGAGGTGTTATAACTATGTAATATTCTGGTTCCATAACATCTCATTAAGGCTCTGGTTGCAACACTAGCAAAAGTGGAAAATGGAGCTTCTCACTGCATAAGCTAAAGATGGGTGGATTTACCATGTGTTGTCTGTCTGTCATTGACTGAATTGTTTGAGTCTCATATATATAGGGTGCAAAGTGGATGACTGGCAGCTCATGGTAAAGCAAACCTGTTGCAGGCTTCACTTCACCTCATAGTCATCTCCTCTCCCCTCGTGAGTCATAGGTTGCTGTCCATGGTACTAAACTCAATGTAACCTCAGATGTAGCTGTCCGTGGTGCTGCATTGAACTGTGCCTCCTACAATATCGAAGCTGATCTGTTATACTTGAGAGCAGACTGAAATATTCAATTTGAGATATAAATATGAAAAAAAGACTATTCTCTGCAAAACAGTTTTCTGTCCTGCTTGGACAATTTTGTTTTGTTTTACCTACAATCATTTTCTGAAAAGATTGAATGAATTTGTAAACCTTATCAGACACAGTGCTTGCAACTAAGCAAGTGTTTAAAACACAGCCTTCAACAGTTGTGGTATTGCTTGAAAATCATCTGAAATTAAATATATTTTAACACAAGTCTTAAAAGACAAAGGGAACATAAAGGTAGAGAAATTTGGAAAGGGAGGAGGGCAGAGTGCAGTAGGTTGAGCTATCAAGCAGGCCTATATATGATTCACCATGCAGCGAAGGCAACCTTTACATAGGGTTGTGATGCCACATCGCCATGAAGAGACAAGAGAGAGATAGAGAGAGTGTGCAGGAGAGAGAACAGAAGCCAGTGTGGCATCAGAATCTGAACGATCACACAGAGGCTCAGTCAGCTAACCTTTGCTCCCCCCACTGAGTTGACCCCAAGGTTACATCTGTGAGATGACAGCGACGTCTTTTGACTCTTAACACCCCTGCCATGGCACGCTGAGTGCAGGTATTGTGACAACCCCAGGACCCGCCTAATTGACTATCTCAGTCACTGCTGCGGTTGTCAGTCTGATTGCAAAGTGCTCTCGTTAAGCGACTGTGTTCGCTCGTCAGTGGCTCCAGTGCCTGGAAGGCAGCTCACTCGACGGCCCTCTCGCCTCCCGTCTACATTCCCTGTGAACATGCCTGACCCACAAATAGAATAGAAGACGCCGGAAAGGAGACAGGCTAATGGGTTTTGACTGTGCTTTAGGCGATATGAAATAAAACATGACACAGCATTAATCATTGTTGAGTCATTACACCAAAGCGTGGGTTGGTATTCTTACCCTGCGAGGGCTGGTGCAAGCTTTTGTTTCTACCAAGCAATAACACACCTGGTATTCCTAATCACCTTTACCTGCAAGACTTGTAGTGAGAACCTTTACCTGCAAGACTTATAGTGACAACCTTTACCTACAAGACTTATAGTGAGAACCAGATGTGCTTGACTGGAGTGAAAGACAGCACCTACACTGACCCTCACAGGAGAACATGGCCCACTCCTGCAGGAAACGCGTAAGGGGTCTCCTGCAGGAAAGCGTAAGGGGTCATCCCAGGTGATTTACTTTCTAAAGCCGCCCCCCTCCTCAATGTTAAAGGGATAGTTCACCTAAATTACTAAATTACATTTTCGTTACCCTGTAAGCAGTCTATGGACAAGTTATGAGAGTAACCCAGGTTCTGACCACCTAGTTTTTTCAAGCATGCACGCTCTCCTTAGGCATGAGTGAGGCCCTGCAAATTCATCAGAAGCGCATTGCTTTAGAAAAGAGTAACAGCAGCGTTCACACAGTAAGTTTGCGTGCAGCCCAGCATAAGGGCCCATATCTTTCTACAGAGAAGGAGAATGTTTTGAATCAAGATAAACAGCTTTGTCCTCAAAGGGATGGAGAGCAGTGAAACTAAATAATCACATTTACACATAGAGCAGGATTAAGCAGGACCATTACTCAAGTCAAGTGCGCCTTGGCAGAGATAGTAACTATAAATGAATGTTTTTAACTTCCTGCTTTCTTGTTGGGCTCAGCTCATTTTGCTTAGCAAGCATTGAAAGGAGGACTCCGTTTGAATACAGAGAGAGGAATAGTGGGGGGGGGGATCTCTGGCTATGGAATACATTTAGTACACAAACATGCTCTCTCCTCTCTCTCTCTCTCTTTCTCTCTCTCTCTCTCTCTCTCTACTCATTATTGAAAAACAATCCCACTACAAAAGCTACTCACTGATGAACAATGAACAATAGAGAGTAGTGTAGAGGGTGATAATAAAAAATGACAAAAAGAAAAAAATGCAGCATGTAATCAACAGTATCACATGTTCCTTGTTAACTCTCCACACAAAACAAAACACTAAACAGACTGATCTCTATCACCATCTCTGAGGAGTCAAAGCAGCAACCTGTCCCCTGTAGTCCTCTCAGTACAGCAACCTGTCCCCTGTAGTCCTCTCAGTACAGCAACCTGTCCCCTGTAGTCCTCTCAGTACAGCAACCTGTCCCCTGTAGTCCTCTCAGTACAGCAACCTGTCCCCTGTAGTCCTCTCAGTACAGCAACCTGTCCCCTGTAGTCCTCTCAGTACAGCAACCTGTCCCCTGTAGTCCTCTCAGTACAGCAACCTGTCCCCTGTAGTCCTCTCAGTACAGCAACCTATCCCCTGTAGTCCTCTCAGTACAGCAACCTGTCCCTGTAGTCCTCTCAGTACAGCAACCTGTCCCCTGTAGTCCTCTCAGTACAGCAACCTGTCTCCTGTAGTCCTCTCAGTACAGCAACCTGTCCCCTGTAGTCCTCTCAGTACAGCAACCTGTCCCCTGTAGTCCTCTCAGTACAGCAACCTGTCCCCTGTAGTCCTCTCAGTACAGCAACCTGTCCCCTGTAGTCCTCTCAGTACAGCAACCTGTCTCCTGTAGTCCTCTCAGTACAGCAACCTGTCCCCTGTAGTCCTCTCAGTACAGCAACCTGTCCCCTGTAGTCCTCTCAGTACAGCAACCTGTCCCCTGCAGGCCTCTCAGTACAGCAACCTGTCCCCTGCAGGCTTCTCAGTACAGCAACCTGTCCCCTGTAGTCCTCTCAGACAGCAACCTGTCCCCTGTAGGCCTCTCAGTACGACAACCTGTCCCCTGTAGGCCTGTCAGTACGACAACCTGTCCCCTGTAGGCCTCTCAGTACAGCAACCTGTCCCCTGTAGGCCTCTCAGTACAGCAACCTGTCCCCTGTAGGCCTCTCAGTACAGCAACCTGTCCCCTGTAGGCCTCTTAGTACAGCAACCTGTCCCCTGTAGGCCTCTCCGTACAGCAACCTGTCCCCTGCAGGCCTCTCAGTACAGCAACCTGTCCCCTGTAGTCCTCTCAGTACAGCAACCTGTCCCCTGTAGGCCTCTCAGTGCAACAACCTTTCCTGTTGGCCATTTCAGTGCCATGCCATCTCTACTGTGGTAGAAGAAAATTAGAAATCCATATTCAGCGTCACTCCAAACACAGCTATTCAAATGAGCCAGACAGACACAATACAGGGGAAGATGTGAGATGACAGAGGGCCAAAGATGAGAAGTAAGATCTGACATTTTGCTGGAATGAGGGAATATATAAATAAAAGACAAGAGAAAAGGGTCCAGCCAATTAAAGTTCAGCTAGGGAGCTGGTTCCTCAAACTGGTAAGGGTCCAGGGTGTTAGAAGAAGGAGGGAGGGAAGGAAGGAG
Source organism: Oncorhynchus tshawytscha (assembly GCF_018296145.1). NCBI lineage: Eukaryota > Metazoa > Chordata > Actinopteri > Salmoniformes > Salmonidae > Oncorhynchus > Oncorhynchus tshawytscha. The sequence continues at coordinate 25,924,983 of NC_056449.1, forward strand.
AGAGATGGGAGGAGGTAAAGAGAGAAGGGGAAGGGAAGGAGGGAGAGGGTGAGATGGTGGGATGAGGGAGAGAGGGGGAAAGGAAGGAGGGAGAAAGAGAGAGGGGAGAGAAGGGAGAGAGAGGGGGGAAGAAGAGGGAGAGGAGAAAGTGAAGGGGAGAGGGGGAGGGAGAGAGGGGGAGAGCAGGTGTGAGGAGGGGAGAGAGAGAGGGAGAGGGGGAGGGAGAAAGACTGGGAGAAGGTGAGATTAGGGAGAGATAGGGGGAGAGGAGGAGGAGAGGTGGAGGGAGAGAGGGGAGAAGGGGAGAGGGTGAGAGGGGGAGAGAGAGGGGGAGAGGAGGGAAGTAGAGAGATCGGTAGGGGTGAGGGGGAGAGGGGGTGGGAGAGAGAGGGGGAGAGGGTGAGAGGAGGGTAAGAGAGGGGAGAAGGGGAGAGGGTGAGAGGGGGGAGAGAGAGGGGGAGAGGAGGGAAGTAGAGAGATGGGTAGGGGTGAGGGGGAGAGAGAGGGGCGGGGGGGGAGGGAGAGAGGGGGGGAGAGGGTGAGAGGAGGGTAAGAGAGGGGGAAAAGGGGAGAGGAGGGAGAGAGAGGGGGGAGAGGAGGGAAGTAGATAGATGGGGAGGGACGGAGAGCGAGTAGACCATACATACACTATGGACCATACATTCACTGTGTGTGCGCTTGCAAAAGCAAGCGCATACACGCTGTGTCGGGGGATTAGAGTCTCACTATAACAGCAGATAATTGATATATTTGTCCTCACGTATAATTTTCCTTCCCTTTAATGTCCACATTTACCAGTGACCACAAGTATTAATTCTATCATTAAGTTATTTTTGTCAAGTTTGGAGTGCTTAACCTCATCTTTAAAAGTCATTACCATATTGTTTTTATATCAGGATATCATATTATAATCCTTAGCAGCTAGCTATTAAGGTTGTACACTTAAAGCATGAAGTCACGACTCTTTATACATGTCAGAACAATTTGCAGAGTTTGGGTTGATAAAGAGAGAGCATTGACAATGATCACGTAGCAAAGCATTCTAGCAATGTCAACACAGTCATTTCCAAAATAGAAGACATAAGAAAACAAATGTTTATTTAGTCCTACTCAAACGTACATATTTTTTTATTTAAAGACATGCTCTAGAACTTTGGTGACTATTAAGTATTTTTTAAACATCTGGCTTTGGGCTGGATGTGTCAATATGTAGTTTATACATGTATAATCTATGAGACGAATTACTGTCACCTCAACTAGCCACAGAAGCTAGTGGAAACATCTATTTCTGTCACCAGTAACAAGTCCCAATGACTTGTTCATCTTTTTGGGATAACTGTAAAAACAAAGATAACTAATATTATTTGTGGGGAACTCCGTTTCAAGAACGGCTCCCACTTTCATATCGCCTTTGTGAAAATCAATCAAATTTTTATTTTGCTGAGCCTCGATAATAAAAATGAAAATGGAGCCATGGGAGCTTTGGGGGTTGTCACCTTACCTCCTGTTCTGGACTGCCACCTTTCCTCCTGTTCTGGACTGTTACCTTTCCTCCTGTTTTGGACTGTTACCTTTCCTCCTGTTCTGGACTGTTACCTTTCCTCCTGTTCTGGACTGTTACCTTTCCTCCTGTTCTGGACTGTTACCTTTCCTCCTGTTCTGGACTGCCACCTTTCCTCCTGTTTTGGACTGTTACCTTTCCTCCTGTTCTGGACTGTTACCTTTCCTCCTATTCAGGACTACCACCTTTCCTCCTGTTCTGGACTGTTACCTTTCCTCCTGTTCTGGACTGCCACCTTTCCTCCTGTTCTGGACTGTTACCTTTCCTCCTGTTTTGGACTGTTACCTTTCCTCCTGTTCTGGACTGCCACCTTTCCTCCTGTTTTGGACTGTTACCTTTCCTCCTATTCAGGACTGCCACCTTTCCTCCTATTCAGGACTGCCACCTTTCCTCCTGTTCTGGACTGCCACCTTTCCTCCTGTTCTGGACTGTTACCTTTCCTCCTATTCAGGACTGTTACCTTTCCTCCTATTCAGGACTGTCACCTTTCCTCCTATTCAAGACTGCCACCTTTCCTCCTGTTCTGGACTGTTACCTTTCCTCCTGTTCTGGACTGTTACCTTTCCTCCTGTTCTGGACTGCCACCTTTCCTCCTATTCAGGACTGCCACCTTTCCTCCTATTCAGGACTGTCACCTTTCCTCCTATTCAAGACTGCCACCTTTCCTCCTGTTCTGGACTGTTACCTTTCCTCCTGTTCTGGACTGTTACCTTTCCTCCTGTTCTGGACTGCCACCTTTCCTCCTATTCAAGACTGCCACCTTTCCTCCTGTTCTGGACTGTTACCTTTCCTCCTTTTCTGGACTGTTACCTTGAATGTTTATAGAGCTGTTATCTTCTGAATAAACTCTTAAAGACCTGGTTATCTTTTACATCAACAGCAGTCAATATTTAATCGTCACCTTTTTCAGTCTCATCTGAAAGTGGTAAATTCTTCACAAACCCTGGCTAACAAGTTGGATCAGCAATACAACATTTGGTTTAATTATTTATTCACTAAATACCTAACTAATCACACATAATTACATATACACAGAATTAATCATACATTGATGGATCTATTATGTCATAAAGAAAACGTCCCTGGTGGAGTGAACAGATACGACGGCTGGTTACACAAAGAGAGGGGTTTGGGTTTGAGTGAAAGAGCGGGAAGAATGAGTAACAAAGGGATAAGCTATGCTATCGTAAATACAGAATATTATGCATTCTAAATAACCGCCCATTTGAAAAAAGAGAATGCAATAAATATTTACTCTGAGCTGCGCTTCAGTAGATTGGTCATCGATGGAAGGCCGGTTTGACCTTTATGGATCTCTGATCCTCTGAATAATGTCTAGTGGTGAACTGGAGCGTGGTAGAATGGATACTCTGTCCGTCCTCTCCAAGCCCACGTTTAGCGACTGCTGCTAACTCAATGGCTAGGAGGTATCACTTCTGGAGTGAATAAAAGTTCAAAGTTCATACCAAGTTGCCATACTTTAAGCTAATGCTATATTCTGGCTGGTATAGTCAAAATTCATCTTTCCGGGGTGTAGGTCGTCACATTCACATTAAAATTCAATGCTAATTTCGTTAGGTTCTCTAAGGTTGGCTTAGTTCTGTAGGTGGTCTTTGTCCTTTCAACTTGGGGACCTCAAGTCCACACGTCTTTGGAACAGCTTATTACCTGAGTCCTTTTAAACATAGGACTGTCGCCCTAATGTCCTCGGAACAGAAAGTTACATTTTCGTCAAGGGCTTTATATTGGAGGGGAGAGAAGGGAGTGTTTCATAGTTTTTAACCAATGTCTGTTCACATGGGCAGGGCCACTGAGTTGAGCATAGTTAACTCTATTACAAACCTTTCTCTCATTAAGAAGCTAAATTACATTTAATCTTTTCACAAATAGTTTCATATTTAAAATGCACAACAATTCCACATGAATCTGATAACTATAATGTGTAGACTTTCCAAGATACAGTTTATGTCGTCCTATCATCAGTAATACTGTCTCAGATGCCAACAGATCTGGCATCATATTAATTTAGTACCAACGCATATTTTCAGCTGGTTGGATTACCGAAATATGGTTCCTTTCCCCCCCGCCTTTTGATGTTCCCAGACTCTCTGTGTTTAAGGCTATTCAAGAGTCCTTCTGTAGATTCAAGAGAGAGGAAAGGGAGAAAGGTATTTATGGGGGAGGTCATAAACCTCACCCACAGGCCAACATCATGACAACACACACCTTCGTAAGTACGTGTAAACACACACACACACACAAACGAGTAAACACACACACCTAAGTAAGTACGTACAAACACACACACACAGTACTAGACTTTAGCCGGATTTATATTCTAAAAACTTTAAATAATAGGCCTACACGTTGGGCAAAATTACCTCAAAGTACTAGTATTGCATCCTCTTTCTACATAGTGTAATAGCATTAAATTGACTCTTGTTAGATAGCACACACATAAACAAACACATGCACCCACACAATTATGCAGCGCACATTCACACTCACTTGCTCTCACAAACATACTCACGCTCATACTTAAAGACATATGTATTCATTACATATAAATATAGGTACATTCTTAAGTTACTTCCTGTTGCTATTCATGCACTGAGCTCTTTCCTCAGTACAGTTGAACGATAAATGTATAAACCGCTCAATAACAATTTCAACCTTTAAAATAGTTGAATTAATCTGTCAATAAGGAGCGATAGCTTTCCTCTCAAGAGAGAATTCACATATTGATGAAATAATATCCACCTACTGATATGTTCATTAATTCCATCTGTGCATGCCTGACTGCAAACCTAATACAAAATGCATCTTGTCTCGCCAGCCTCCTCGTCTCGTCACACAACCAAACTTAGCATGCTAGGCCCGCGCTAACTCCAACTCAAGCATCAGGTGGACAATTATAAAGAGAACCTCACCATCCATAAACAGTGTGTGGTGAGGAGATGAGAGAGAGAGAGAGAGAGAGAGAGGAGTAGAGAAGAGATAGCGGTTGCATGTCTCACCACGTTCTCCCTCTCCCTTTGCGTCTCGAGCCCCAGCCGGGGCGACTAAATGAACAGGCAGGCCTGGCGCCAGCTGGGGATGGGTATGATGGTAATTAGCTGGTGGAAGGCATTGGGGAGTATACTGTTCCCGAATCAGTCCTCTGTCGCCTGTCGCTGTAAGACTGTAGGGGTTTGGAGATTTGGAGCTATTCCCTGGGTTCCATGTAGGAGGGAAAACGGTAGGCAGAGCCAAAAGAATGCAGCACTCCAAAGGGGTTCTGTGGCACAGTCCTGATATTTACCCTAGGCACCCTGGGAAATGGTGGCCCCTGTAACAGCCGTGCTATGAATTTGAAAGTTTTCAACGGTGATCACTACTTTAATTTAGCTCTCCTTCAAAGTGGACCAATGGGGTTGTTGTTGTCATTGTTTTTCAAAACATATATATTTCAAAAAGTGAAACGCTTGGCCTGAGAAAGGTATTAATTGCTACTTGAAGCATGCAATGTTACCCGTATGGACATATATGCAAAAGCATGATAAATTATCCTTATTAAAATGTGATGAAACGCTCAGTTTGGCTCCAGTCGCTGCAGGCCAGTGTGTGTGTGTGTGGGGTGGCACGGAGGGCACGGAGGGTGTGTGTGAGTGACACGGAGGAGCTGTGTTTCCGTGATAAGCTGTGATGACTAAGCTTTGAGGGGGCATGGTGGCTGGAGTGTGACATCCAGCCAGAGGGGTTATAGTGGGCTAGGGTCCCCTTCTCCATTTCTGAGGAAATAAAACAAGAGCAGTGCTGGATGCTGGCTTACACCCTTTCGGACACACATTGGCAAATGATATGCTTGGTTTCTACCATTTTATTTTAATGGCACATTGTAAAAATTCTATATTTTCAAAATATTCCCATTCAGCATGTGATCAGTTACTACTCAGTTGTTACTTTTGTCAAATTGTTTCAATTGCAATTAAATTGAACAGTAGCAGCCCAGCCGGAAGGTGGAAGGCTTAGGGCTGAGCTCCATGCTCAGAGTACAGATGGAAGGTTAAGGGCTGAGCTCCATGAACAGAGTACAGGTGGAAGGCTAAGGGCTCTGCTCCATGCTCAGAGTAAGGGTTAAAAAATGAATAATGTCACCTTTATTTAACCAGGTAGGCCAGTTGAGAACAAGTTCTCATTTACAACTACTACCTACCCACGATAAAGCAAAGCAGTGCGACAAAAACAATAACACAGAGTTACACATGGGATAAACAAACATACAGTCAATAACACAATATAAAAATATGTATACAGTGTGTGCAAATGAAGTAAATTTAAGCCAATAGTGGCGAAGTAATTACAATTTAGCAATTTACACTGGAGTGATATATGTGCAGATGAGGATGTGCAAGTAGAATTACTGGTGTGCAAAAGAGCAGAAAAACAAAAACAAATATGGGGATAAGGTAGGAAGTTGGTTGGATGGGCTATTTACAGATGGGCTGTGTAAAGCTGCAGTGATCGGTAAGCTGCTCTGACAGCTAAATCTTAAAGTTAGAGAGGGAGATGTGTCTCCAACTTCAGTGATTTTTGCAATTCGCTCCAGTCATGGGCAGCAGAGAACTGGTAGGAAAGGTGGCCAAAGGGGGTGTTGGCTTGGAGATGACCAGTGAAATATACATGCTGGAGCGCGTGCTACGGGTGGATGTAGCTATGATGACAAGTGACCTGGAGCCAGTGGGTTTGGCAACGAATATGTAGCGAGAACCAGCCAACGAGAGCATACAAGTCACAGTGGTGGGTGGTATATGGGGCTTTGGTGACAAAACGGATGGCAATGTGATAGACTGCTTCCAATTTGCTGAGTAGAGTGTTGCAGGCTATTTTGTAAATGACATTGCCGAAGTCAAGGATCGGTAGGATTGTCAGTTTTATGAGGGTATGTTTGGCAGCATGAGTGAAGGAGGCTTTGGTGCGAAATAGGAAGCCGATTTTAGATTTAACTTTGGATTGGAGATGTTTATTGTGAGTCTGGAAGGAGAGTTTACAGTCTATACAGATACCTAGGTATTCGTAGTTGTCCACATATTCTAAGTCAGAACCGTCCAGAGTAGTGATGCTAGATGGGCAGACGGGTGCAGACAGCAATCAGATGAAGAGCATACATTTTGTTACACTAGCGTTTAAGAGCAGTTGGAGGCCACGAAGGAGTTTAGTGTGCCGTTGAAGCTCGTTTGGAAGTTTGTTAACACAGTTTCCAAAGAGGGGCCAGATGTATACAGAATGGTGTTGTCTGCGTAGAGGTGGATCAAAGATTCACCCGCAGCAAGAGCGACATCATTGATAAATACAGAGAAAATAGTCGGCCCGAGAATTTAACCCTGTGGCACCCCCTTAGAGACTGCCAGAGGTCCGGACAACAGGCCTTCCGATTTGACACACTGAACTCTATCTGAGAAGTAGTTAGTGAACCAGGCGAGGCAGTCATTAGAGAAACCAAGGCTGTTGAGTCTGCCGATATGAATGCGGTGATTGACAGAGTCGAACGTCTTGGCCAGGTCGATGAAGACGGCTGCACAGTACTTTCCTTTATCGATGGCGGTTATGATATCGTTTAGGACCTTGAGCGTGGCTAAGGTCCACCTGTGACCAGCTCGGAAATCAGATTGCATAGTGGAGAAGGTAGGGTGGGATTCAAAATGGTCGGTGATCCGTTTGTTCACTTGGCTTTCGAAGACTTTAGAAAGGCAGGGCAAGATGGATATAGGTCTATAACAGTTTGGGTCTAGAGTGTCTCCCCCTTGAAGAGGGGGATGACCGCGGCCACTTTCCAATCTTTAGGAATCTTAGACAATACTAAAGAGAGGTTTAACAGACTAGTTATAGGGGTTGCAACAATGGCGGCGGATAATTTTAGGAAGAGAGGGTCCAGATTGTCAAGCCCAGCTGATATGTAAGGATCCAGATTTTGCAGTTCTTACAGAACATCAGCTGTCTGGATTTGGGTGAAAGAGAAGCGGGGGGGGCGTTTCTGCAGAGGGTGCAGAACTGTTGGCCGGATTTGGGGTGGCCGGGTGCAAATCATGGCCAGACTTAGAGAAATGCTTATTGAAATTCTCGATTATCGTGGATTTATCAGTGGTGACAGTTTTTCCTAGTCTCAGTGCAGTGAGCAGCTGGGAGGAGGTACTCTTATTCTCCATGGACTTTACAGTATCCAAAAACCTTTTGGAATTAGTGCTGCAGAATGCAAATTTCTGTTTGAAAAAGCTAGCCTTACCTTTCCTAACTGACTGTGTGTATTGGTTCCTGACTTCTCTGAAACGTTGCATATCACAAAGACTATTGGAAGCTAATGCAGAACTCCACAGGGAGTTTTTGTGCTGGTCAAGGGCAGTCAAGTCTGGAGTGAACCAAGGGCTATATCTGTTTCTAGTTCTATTTTTTTTAAAGGGGAATGCTTAATTAAGATGGTGAGGAGAGCACTTTTAAAGAACAACCAGGCATCCTCTACTGACTGGATGAGGTAAATAGCCTTCCTGGATACCCAGGCCAGGTCGATTAGAAAGGCCTGCTCACAGAAGTGTTTTAGGGAGCGTTTGACAGTGATGAGGGGTGGTCATTTGACCGCGGAGCCATAATGGACACATGCAATGAGGCAGTGATCGCTGAGATCCTGGTTGAAAACAGCAGAGGTGTATTTCGAGGGCAAGTTGGTCAAGATGATATCTATGAGGGTGCCCATGTTTACGGATTTGGGGTTGTGCCTAGTAGATTCCTTGATAATTTGTGTGAGATTGAGGGCATCTAGCTTAGATTGTCGGATGGCCGGAGTGTTAAACATATCCCAACTAAGGTCACCTAGCAGTACAAACTCTGATGATAGATGGTGGGCAATCAATTCACATATGCTGTCTAGGGCACAGCTGGGAGCCGAGGGGGGTCTATAACAAGCGGCAACAGTGAGGGACTTATTTCTGGAGAGATGGATCTTCAAAAGTAGAAACTCAAACTGTTTGGGCATAGACCTGGGTAGTATGACAGAATTCTGCAGGTTATCTCTACTGTAGATTGCAATTCCGCCCCCTTTAGCAGTTCTGTCTTGACAGAAAATGTTGTAATTGGGGATGGAAACTTCAGATTTTTTAGTGGCCTTCCTAAGCCAGCATTCAGACACGACTAGCACATAAGGGTTGGCGGAGTGTGCTAAAGCAGTGAATGAAGCAAACTTAGGGATGAGGCTGCTGATGTTAACATGCATGAACACAAGGATTTTACGAAGTCAACAAATGAGAGTGCCTGGGGACACACAAGGCCTGGGTTAACCTCTACATCACCAGAGGAAGAGTAGGATGAGGGTACGGCTAAAGGCTATAAGAACTGGTCGTCTAGTACTTTGGGAACAAAGAATAAAAGGAGCAGATTTCTGGGCGTGGTTGGATAGATTCAGGGCATAGTGTACAGACAAGGGTACGGTAGGGTGCGAGTACAGTGGTGGGTAAATCTAGGCATTGAGTGACGATGAGAGAGGTTGCATGTCTGGAGGCGCCAGTTACGCTAGGTGCGGTCTCCACATGTATGGGGGGTGGGACAAGGTGGCTATCTGAGGCATGTTGAGCAGGACTAGGTGCTCCGCAATAAAATAAAACAATGAGAGCTGCCCTAAACAACAGTATACAAGGCATATGGGGAGGCATGGTAGCCTCATGGGAGACTGTGTGGCCACATTACCATAACGCTGTTTATATAATAGCCCCAGATATAAGGTTTACATCTAATTGTTGTATAAGATGAATGAGTGAGTATGATACTGTTTACACAATTTTACAATGTGATTTTGGACTGTTAAATGAAGGAAAACTCAAAAAGGGAATTGGATTTGAACTAAATCAGAGGACCGCCCCTGAGCCCAGTTAGGGTCAGACATCCTGGGACAACCATTTTCTGCCATTCCGAATAAAACCCAACTTTGAGAAATTATCAGCAGACCATGTTTTTCTCCATTAGGGGAGGACAAAGGTTGTAGACTATTGCTGAATCTTTTAACCATACCACATGGTTAAACTCTTAGACAATCGATACCGATAGAATGGGAACAAGTCTTTGATATTAATTACTAGTCTGCAGCTAGGAATTCGTAATCATTGAACGAGAAGAACGACAACCGCCGAAACATCCATTCTATAACGAATGTCACTTTGAACTTTCCCCTCTAACCAAGACAGAGAGAGAGGGAGAGGGAGAGAGGGAGAGAGGGAGAGAGACTGACAATTCTACGAAAGACACAAACTTTTCACCAGCGATCAAGACAACACACTGAGCATAAATATATATATTGATTGCAATTGTTCCCGAATGAGTGAGCGTTCATGTGTAAAGGATTAGCATTTTAATTGTTATAATTATCACCCTGTAGTGACTTCTTGGTCGACCCCACCATTTCCCCTTTGTCTAACAAACCGCCATGCCGGTTTAGCCCACTAGGGCAGATTTTCCTATCATTACATTTACCTTTGTTTGTTTGCTTATGCATTTCTGTGAATTACTTAGTTAGTAATACATAAATTTATTAAGACAATTGATGTATGGATGACTCATAGTGAAGACTGGGTTTGTGCAGATAACCAACAATTTACGACGGTTGGAATGAGACTAACGTGAGGTAAAGTAAATAATTAATTAATTCGAAGACTAATTGATCAGATAAAATATCTGAAAAGTTATTTTAGGAAATGATAACATTGTAATCTGAATATTTTTCCTTGGTATCCTGATTTCATAGTTAATTAGTTACTTGATTAATCAGTTGATCGCATAGTAACTAATTACAGAGAATCTTTGATAAAAACTATCAGTCTTCAGTTAATGATGGTAAAGACACGACAGGTGGAAGGCTTAGGGCTGAGCTCCATGCTCAGAGTACAGGTGGAAGGCTTAGGGCTGAGCTCCATGTTCAGAGTATAGGTGGAAGGCTTAGGGCTGAGCTCCATGTTCAGAGTAAAGGTGTGCATCCACTGTATGGATTGAGGTGTTCCAACCTCCCCTGCTTCTTGCCTCGGTTGGCCACCCACTGCAGTGGAGCATGGGTAGGCTGACACAACTAAATTATTTATCCTGATTGGATTTGACAATGCGAAAGGTGTCCACTGTGTACCTGTGAGAGTGGATCTGAAGTTTGATCCAGTATGCAGAGACACTTCATTTTAGCGGGTGCAGATGTCTCATCTAGTACTAATACATTAGTTTAAGACGGATCTATGCATGATGACAGTCACTGAGACTGATAATGGTATTGAGATCAAATAGAAAGTGCTTGATTATTTTACTTACATTTTTTTGCCATTTTCAATATTATCTTCATGATCATACATACAGAAAGGCATATTTTAACAACTGTCCAAGTGATTGTATGGTTTCTACCTTTATCCCCATCCATCTCATAGCAAACTAAAGTTGGCTGAAATACACTGGTTTTCAGTGTGATCCTCCCTACAGAGCATATTGTGGGTCGTGCTAAATGCCTGTGGATGAAGTTGTTCTGCGTGAAATGATTTGATTCCCCAAGCATCCACAGTCAGACCATGTACCCTCAGTCCTACCTGAATGTTTGATACTCATAATACTAGTTGTAATTCCTATGTACTTAATGTATATGTGTTAAGTACTTTGTCCCTGGTGTAGTCTATGTCGGGGGAAGGCAAGGTGATTTAATCATTTATTTAGAACAAAAAATGTTAAGGTTTATTTTAGCCCTTTGTTAAATGTGAAAGAGAACATTTTCTATTGAGAACTATTGTTTCATCCTTAAGGTCAGTTAAGATCTTTGATCTGTTTGCCTGCCATCAGACCAGGAAGTATGATTGAAGGATGATTAGTCATCGTTATCCTCTTCTTCACCATGAGCATTTATTTTAAGGTTGAATAGGTTGAATGTTTATATGAAAAAAGAACAATGACATCAAGGACTACTCTTTACAAAGTAGATGTATTTGGTTCTGGAAGTTGCCCTCCTATTATTGTCATATGGGAACATTTGACACCAATTAAAATCTTAAAGGTCTATCTTGACAAGTGTTGTTACCTTTGTGGAAAAAGGCAAACGGGGGCCAAAAACGATACATCTGGGAGTAAGATAATGCCATCTTATTTTATCAAAATGATACTACGTCTTTGATCCAGAGTGTCCAGAGGTGTTAGCCCAACAGATTGAATTACAGCCGGACTGATGGGTGAGATGGGTGAGACAGGAGAGGACATTGGCTCTCAAATTTGAGTGTCACATTCTCCAGCCCATTGCTCCCAATTTGGTCCCTGGGGTCATTCGGTCTATGGGCCGGGAGAGGCTGAAATCGCCTTAGCAAGATTGAACTTTGAATGACAAAGCTTTTGACACTAATTAGCTAACCAACCATACCTTAATAAAACCAATTTGGCCCGCCATTGATTGAGATCCCCCATTATTTAGTTTCCAGTCTTCCTGTCCTCCATGTAAATGGTCCAAACTACTTTCCTCCTATTCCTGCTTGCTCTCATTTCTTGTGGTAACATTTAGGTTCCAAGGTTTTTTATTTTATTTTACTAGGCACAAATGTACGAACAATTTACGAACAAATTCTTATTTACAATGCCGGCCTACCCCGGCCAAACCCGGATGATTCTGGGCCAATTTCTGCACCACCCTACGGGACTCCCAATCATTGCCAGTTGTGATACAGCCCGAGATCTAACCTGGGTCTGTAGTGATGCCTCTAGCACTGCGATGCAGCGCCTTAGATGCTGCGTCACTCAGAATCCCCTGGTACACTGGGTGTATCTAGACAGAGAAAACGAGACATTAAAATAGACATAAACTTTGTGAGGTCAGAGCTGTGTAATCCTTTCCTAACATTCTAGAACGGTTTGGCTGCTTTCTTGTTCCTTTCAACAATGAGTTATCCTAACTAGAAAATTTTGGTATTACTGAACACAACGCCATTATGTAGCAAATATGTTAAGGCCAGTGGTGGAAAAAGTACCCAACTGTCATACTTGAGTAAAAGTAAAAATACCTTCATAGAAAATGACTCAAATAAAAAAGAAAGTCACCCAGTAAAATACTATTTCAGTAAAAGTCTAACAGTATTTGGTTTTACATTTACATAAGTATCAAAAGTAATGTAATTGCTAAATTATACTTAAGTAATAAAAGTATAAATCATTTCAAATTCCTTATATTAAGCAAACCAGACGGCACTATTTTCCTGTTTTTTTATTTATTTACAGATAGCCAGGGGCACACTCCAACATTCAGACATAATTTACAAACTAAGCATTCCTGTTTAGTGAGTCTGCCAGATCAGAGGCAGTAGAAATGACCAGGGAAGTTATCTTGATAAGTATGTGAATTGTACAATTTTCCTGTTCTGCTAAGCATTTACAATGTAAAGAGTACATTTTGGGTTTCAGGGAGAATGTATGGTGTAAAACGTACATTATTTTCTTTAGAAATGTAGTGAAGTAAAAGTAGTCCAAAACATAAACAGTAAAATAAAGTACAGATACCCCTTTAAAGTATTTGTACTAAAGTACTTTAAACCACTGGTTAAGGCCCAATTCATACATAACAAGTACATGCCTTTCCTACACACTTCTCAATAGTTGATATTCAGACTTACCTTATGTAGGTGCTTAACGGGCTTTGCAGGTGTGGTTCCCTTGCTCATGCTGAATAAATGTAATTCAACCACTGAAAACCCTTCCATTTGCTGGCCAACATATTTTCTCATGGCCTTTTCATTCAATAGGGCTTTCAGTACATCTATGTAAAGCCATCCCTTAAAATGTGGTGCGCCTTTAACATAAATTTGGTTCAGAATATTAGAGATCAATGAAAGAAAGAAATGTAAGCACACTTATATTATATTTTCAGTACCAATTGGTAGATTAATAAAATACTCTAATCTTGTATATTATTTAGGGTTATGAAGTATGAATAACAAATACAATAATAATTTTTAAAAATGGTTTGGAGAGCCTTTTTCATGTCCCACATTACTGCACAACTTGTAATATGTTAACCTAATATGATCCACTATTGTTAGCGATTCGCGGGAAGAACCACCTGAACGCGACAGAGGAAAGAATGATGCAAAATGTAAGGAAACACTAAAGTGACAGTTACAAAGGTATGTGGGTATAACTGACGGTGGCTACCGATAGTGGCTACTATTTAACAGTAAAAATTCTTCGCAAAAAATTGTGAAATGTCTGGGCATATAATTAAAACATTCTAAAAAGCATAAATCGGAAGGTTTGGCGCTATACTGTCATTTGCACATGGCTATAGAAGCCTGTAGGTTTGGTCCCCACATGTAAGGCCAGCATTTCAGGAAACTTCACTGTGGAAAAGGTGAAATTTTGATATGCTTCAGTTTGCTGCCATATGTCTGGTTTTACATTTGTCTCCCTCGATCATAAGTTAAAATAGATCTTAAACAATTGTAATTTAGATTTACAATCCCCTTATCCAAACAGCTTACTCATTTACCTAGCTCTTATTAATCACTCTTATCAATGTGTAAATTATCTACTATCTGAGTGACTCAAACATTATAACAAAATCAATGGGGGCCCCATACCATTTTTGGAATTTTTGATTCTCTCTGACTGTCTAGTTTTTACACTGAGTTTACAAAACATTAAGAATGCCTGCTATTTCCATTACCTGAATTCAGGTGAAAGCTATGATTCCTTTTGATATCACTTCAATCAGTTTAGATGAAGGGGATAAGACAGGTTAAATAAGGATTCTTAAGCCTTGAGACAATTGAGACATAGATTGTGTATGTATACCATTCAGAGGGTGAATGGGCAAGATTACATTTTTAGGTGACTTTGAACAGGATATGGTAGTAAGTCCCAGTTACACCGGTTTGTCAAGAACTGCAACGCTGCTGTTTTCTTCTGCTCAACAGTTTCCCGTGTGTGTCAAGAATGGTTCACCACCCAAAGGACATCCAGCAAACTGTGGAAGAATTGGAGTCAAAATGGGCCAGCATCCATGTGAAACACTTTCAACTACTTGTAGAGTCCTGAGGCTGTTCTGAGGGTAAAAGGAAAACATTTTACCCTACTGAAAAATATATCTAAAAAACCATTTGGCCAGTGGTGGCAACTATTTAGCAGTGCATATACAGTTGAAGTTGGAAGTTTACATACACCTTAGCAAAATACATTTAAATTCAGTTTTTCACAAGTCCAGACATTAAATCCTAGTAAAAAGTCCATGTCTTAGGTCAGTTAGGATCACCACTTTATTGTAAGAATGTCAAATGTCAGAATAATAGTAAAGCGGATGATTTATTTAAGCTTTTATTTCTTTCATCACATTCCCAGTGGGTCAGAAGTTTACATACACTCAATTGGTACTTGGTAGCATTGCCTTTACATTGTTTAATTGGGTCAAACGTTTCGGGTAGCCTTCCACAAGGTTCCCACAAGGTTCCCACAGTTGGGTGAATTTTGTCCCATTCCTCCTGACAGAGCTGGTGTAACTGAGTCAGGTTTGTAGGCCTCCTTGCTCACACACGCTATTAAAGTTCTGCCCACAAATGTTCTATAGGTTTGAGGTCAGGGCTTTGTGATGGCCACTCCAATACCTTGACTTTGTTGTCCTTAATTAAGCCATTTTGCCACAACTTTAGAAGTATGCTTGGCGTCATTGTCCATTTGGAAGACCCATTTGCGAACAAGCTTTAACTTCCTGAGATGTTGCTTCAATATATCCACATAATGTTCCTACCTCATGATGCCATCTATTATGTGAAGTGCACCAGTCCCTCCTGCAGCAATGCAGAACGACGGTCATTATGGCCAAACAGTTCTATTTTTGTTTCACCAGACCAGAGGACATTTCTCCAAAAAGTATGATATTTGTCCCCCTTGTGCAGTTGCAAACCGTAGTCTGGCTTTTTTACGGTGGTTTTGGAGCAGTGTCTTCTTCCTTGCTGAGCAGCCTTTCGGGTTATGTCGCTATTGGACTAATTTTACTGTAGATATAGATACTTTTGTACCAGTTAATTTAATGTATGTAAACTTTTGACACACTGGAATTGTGATACAGTGAATTATAAGTGAAATAATTTGTCTGTAAACAATTGTTGAAAAAATTATTGTGTCATGCACAAAGTACTGTAGATGTCCTAACCAACTTGCCAAAACTATAGTTTGTTAACAAGAAATTTGTGCAGAGGTTGAAAAACGAGTTTTAATGAGTCCAACATAAGTGTATGTACACTTCCGTCTTCAACTGTTGCAGAAAAACAGTGCATGGAAAATGGTGCTATTTCTATCTGAAAAATTAAGTAGATGAACTGACCGGTTCCTCAACCTTATTCATCATTTCATCGATCGCAAAGGTGGTGGAATGTATGAGGGAGTGAAGTCAAGGTCACAATACAGCGTATCTGTAGACACACCTCCGCCACATCTTCTTCTCTTTGATTTCCACCCCAAACCAATAGAGAGTGAATAGGATGTTATACTCATGCTTAACTTAACTTCACCCATAGAGAAAATAGTGCATAAAAAGGAAAATCCGTTACATTTTTGCTCGCTTAACTCGGGTCAGAATTTTCCCCTTAGAGAATGGAAAGCATACTGTCACGTTACAATGACCAGGGATAGGGTTCATAAGTGTCTCAGAGTAGAAGTGCTGATCTAGAATCAGTGTTGCCTTCTGAATGAAACAGGGGGGACATCCTTTCCTCTACAAAATCCTCCAGTGAAGTGGGTCACTATGGGTCACTATGAGTCACTATGGCGCATGTTCCTGCAATGCTTCAAAAAGGCTAAATGCGACATTCTGCTAAATTGTCCATGTGCTTCCCTGTGAAAGCACAAGGCCTGGCCTTTCTAACATACTGGGAATGGAGTGATCACTCAGCCACTATTTTGCAGCCCCAGTGAAGACAAATACTCATCCCTTAATTGTAGCAGGCTGTTTGTAATTAAGTGTTACAGCGTAGAAAGGTTGCTCGGAAAGCAAAAAAGCTACCCACTCAGTATGTTAGAAGTGAGAAAAACAACAACCAATGGACACGGCCGTCTCCAGGAGGGCCAGCTCAGTTCATTAATTATTAAGCACTAATCATTGCAATTACTCTGTCCAGCAGTGGGCTTATTGACTAGCCAATCTGGACCCTTGACGAGTTACTTCCACTCAGCATGAGGCAAATGAATTGGGGTCTTTAAGATACCTATTTAGAGGCCTGGATAGCTCAACTTGATGGCTTTAAGTTACCCATTCAGAGGCCTGGGTAGCTTAACTCATTGGTTTTAACTTGCCTATTTAGAGGCCTGGGTAGCTCAACTCGATGGCCCATGACTCATCAGCAACAGGCAAACCCCAGTCTTAGTAACTTCCAATAGATTGAATGCCTGCCTGCTCAGGCAATGGGACTGATAGCTGACGAAGATCTCTGGGTGCAGCTGAACAAGGTGTGCTTTATTAATAACAGAGAATGGTTGGATGGATGATGTGTGGTTTAATTGTCATAGGAATGGATGTCATTCATTGCAAGTGCTTAAATGGATCAACTTCTCTCACAAAAATTGAGAAATGTCTGAACACAAATTTTGCCTTTTGCCTCTTGCCTCCACTGTGTGTGTCTTAGGTGGTGACAACAAGGTGTGTAGAAAAGGCATCTCTTCAGATCTTCAGTCATCATTGAAAATAGGTCTCTGTAGGCCCTACGGAGAGAGGAGACTGTGACGACGCGTGGCCTCAGTCGAAACCTTAAAGACTGCGCTTTCCTTGGAACCAATTTGAATTGATGAAAAGGGAAATTAAATCTTGTTTATGAGACAGCCTTGATGGCGGATGCAAAGTGGCAAGGCGAGCGTGCCAGGCGCGGGTCGTCTGAAGCAGATTGTTCGAAGTGTCTACATGATTGACTAAGTGAAAACATATGGCAAGGAGATGCCCTGGGGACCAACGGCTCTCTGCAGAAGATGCTCCACTTCCCCCCCTGCAGCCCTCTACCTCCTCCCTCTCCTCCTTCACCTCCCTCTCCTTCTCTTTCCTGAATGGTTTGTAATTGAACAGGGCATGGGCTGTGCGACGTGAGCGGCTGATGAGGTCATAAATAGAGGCTGCCGCGGACACGCTTCGTTTTTGTATGTGGCTATCGACTTGCTAACCCAGGCATCTCCATCTTCCCTACATCTGTCAATTACAGCAATTAAACCTGACAGAACCAGGAGCCAACTTGAACAGTGAGCCAATTATGCAAAATAATACTAGAAATTGGTTAAAAGAAGGCTTATTCTAGGTTTCTATTCCCACTGAAAATGGTGTCTGCTTCCACTTTTTTTCCTGTTGTAACCAATGAGTTAATATGGTACTAGTAATTATTGTACTTATCATTAGCATTAATGCTATGTTTGACTGCGAATAGATTCAAATGCAAATATTACGTAAGCATTGCAGTGGACCACATAGCTCATGAGACTGAGTTGCTTTATCATTGCCTGTCACTTATTTCTTCACTCTGCAACCCATTCCCCCTCCTCCACACACACACACACACACACACGCACACGCACACGCACACACACGCACACGCACACACACACACACACACACACACACACACACACACACACACACACACACACACACACACACTCACACTCACACTCACACTCACACTCACACTCACACATTCACACCAAGGCCCGCCTCATGTCACTCAAGGACAGTGCCACACTCACTGTTACAAAGGGTTTTGATTTGGAGTTCATGAGGCTGTTCGTGTAAAACGGCCTGATCATGTCAGGAAGTGCTCTGTCGTTTATACCTGCTGCTATGTGATTTTAACCTGGCTCCAGACAACAGTTGGCATTTGACGTTCCTCCGGTCTTGTCTGTAATCACTTGATGATACAGCGCTCCTTGACATTTTGCTACATCGATCCAGTGGCGGTTCCGCCACCCCCCTTCAGTTTCATAATCACTACAAGTTTTTAATCATATCTAATCAACCCTCCAGGGTGAGTACACTGATGCGGCGAGCTATTATCCCGTTATGTAAGTAGAAATGTCACTTCTCATAGCCTGCACATACCGTCACTGACAGCACGCTTTGGCTTTTGTGTTCTCTGGAAAATAAACCACTCATCTTCGAATGCAAATCACGTCCTGCCTACTACCATGTAGCAAAGACAGCCTCCCACCACTACCCACCACTTCGACAGCGACATGAACACAATTAAACTAAAAATAAGTCAATCTCACATTCCCACCTCCTATATTTATGTCGTCATATCCTCTGACTCATTTTCACTTGCTTACAAAAGACGCAACATCAGTACACCATACCACCCCATCCTCCACTAGACAACTCTGCAATTATTATTGTTGAGAGAGCAGCAATGAAACAAATTGAAAGCTCTGAATAAGTCCATGATTCTCAAGTAGGCTTTTGGGAGAGCCCAGCATAGGAAGATAGTCAAGTATGGTGTCACTAATTTTGCCCTAATTTGAAACATACTTTACAGGAAGAAAGTAGCAGCTACTTGGATGGCAAACAAGAGCTAAGAACATGGCTTCCTATATGACTTGCAGTGTATGGTGGGAAGAGACAAGAAGATGGGAAATGTGTGCAAACAGATGGCTACAAACAAAATAATGATAAGTGAACTGGTCTCATCACATCAGCTAGTGACGCGAACTTTGTCTACAGAATACGCCGCCTGCTTCTTCCAAAGCCTCAGAGGGAACCAGAAATGTGGCGCTCAGGTCTTGAGTGTGTGTGTGTGTGTGTGTGTGTGTGTGTGTGTGTGTGTGTGTATGTGCGTGCGTGTGTGCGTGTGTGTCTGCTTCCTTCTTCAAGTCTCTTGGGATATTCTTTGCTGATTGGGAGGGGACACAATACTGGTGTGTTGCTAAGTAAATAAAAATATAAGGGTGCTTCTTCACAGGAATAATCCCTTGTGAAATGTGGATTTTATTCCATCTGCTTGGTGCTAATTAACAGACAACTGTGTCCCACCAGAGCTCGGGTCCACACTCCAAAACCGCAACTCCTCATCTGGCTATCTATTGGGAATATTGGTGTGAAGCTCATCAAAAACCTAACAATCTGAGGTGAGGAAAAAAAATACAGCCTTTAATTATGATAACTGTTTGGGAGAAAAAGAGATGAATCAACAAAATGTCCAGTCCATCTCCAGCAAACTGCACACTGTGCAAGCCGATAGTATCAAATGCATAGGCGACATAAAGTACGCAACATATCGGAAACTATGACGTCTGTGTTGAGAGCCACATAAAGCTTTCATGGCCCACTAAAACCGATCACATAAAGAATGCGGTGGGTCAGAAATCAAGCATATATGAAGCAGCTGCTGAATCAGTCAAATGAAGTGATTTGCAGAGGTTCATTTGCAAATATCATGAGCAGGGCAATACCAACGACAGGCCCATAGAGAAGAGTGATGGACAAGGAGAAGTTGGTGGAATGTTCCTGAAATATGGTCTTGCCAAAACCAATATGAGACAGGTTGATGTGTCGGGGAAATCAGCAAACGTCACCATCAGACATTGAAGTTATGCACACATCTAATTAAACATTTAAATTAAACTAAATCTAGAAAGAAATGAACTCAAAAATGACCTAGTTTTATCAGAAGATGTTTAAGTAGGCACATGGATGAAATCCCTAAAGTATTCACAGACACCCATTTCAATATCCTTATCATTTCAATATCCTGCACCACTTGGGCTCCCAAGTGGCACAGTGGTCTAAGACACTGCATCTCAGTGCTAGAGGCATCACTACAGACAACCTGGTTTGAATCCAGACTCTATTACAACTGGCTGTGATTGGGAGCCCCATAGGGCGGCGCACAATTGGCCCAGCGTCGTCTGAGTTTAGCTGGGATAGGCTATCAATGTAAATAATGCCAAGATAAAGCAAAGTAGTGTGACAAAAACAACAACACGGAGTTACACATAAACAAACGTACAGTCAATAACACAATAGAAAATAAAATTATAAACATATATGTTCAGTGTGTGCAAATGTAGAAGAGTAGGGAGGTAGGCAATAAATAGGCCATAGAGGCGAAAAAATTACAATTTAGCATTAATACTGGAGTGATAGATGTGCAGATGATGATGTGCAAGTAGAGATACTAGGGTGCAAAAGAGCAAGAGGGTAAGTAGTATGGGGATGAGGTAGTTGGGTGGCTATTTACAAATTGGCTGTGTACAAGTACAGTGATCAGTAAGCTGCTTTGACAGCTGATGCTTAAAGTTAGAGAGGGAGATAGAGAAGTCTACAGATTCAGAGATTTTTGCAATTCGTTCTCGTCATTCGCAACAGAGAACTGGAAGGAAAGGCGGCCAACAGAGGTGTTGGTTTGGGGATGACCAGTGATATATACCTGCTGGAGCGCCTGCTACGGGTGGGTGTTGCTATGGTGACCAGTGAGCTGAGATAAGGCAGGGCTTTACCTAGTAAAAACTTATAGATGACCCGGAGCCAGTGGGTTTGGCGACGGATATGTAGTGAGGGCCAGCCAACGAGACGTTACAAGTTTCAGTGGTGGGTGGTATATGGGGCTTTGATGACAAAACGGATGGCACTGTGATGGACTACATCCAGTTTACTGAGTAGAGTGTTCGGGGCTATTTTGTAAATGACATCACCGATGTCAAGGATCGGTAGGATAGTCAGTTTTACGAGGGTATGTTTGGCAGCATGAGTGAAGGAGGCTTTGTTGCGAAATAGGAAGCCAATTCTAGATTTAACTTTGGATTGCAGATATTTAATGTGAGTCTGGAAGAAAAGTTTACGGTCTAACCAGACACCTAGGTATTTGTAAACGTCTATATATTCTAGGTCAGAACCGTCCAGAGTAGTGATGCTAGTCGGGCGGGAGGGTGCGGGCAGCAATCGGTTGAAGAGCATATATTTAGATTTACTAGCATTTAAATGCAGTTGGAGGCCAGGAAAGGTGTGTTGTATGGCGTTGAAGCTCATTTGGAGGTTTGTTAGTACAGTGGCCAAAGGGCCAGATGTAAACAGAATGGTGTTGTCTGCGTAGAGGTGGATCAAAGATTCACCCGCAGCAAGAGCGACATCATTGATATATATACAGAGAAAAGAGTCGGTCTGAGAATTGAACCCTATGGAACCCCCATAGAGACTGCCAGAGGTCCAGACAACATTCCCTCTGATATGACACACTGAACTCTATCTGAGAAGTAGTTAGTGAACCAGGAGAGGCAGTCATTTGAGAAGCCAAGGCTATTGAGTCTGCCGATAAGAATGCGGTGATTGACAGAGTTGAAAGCCTTGGCTCGATGAATATGGCTGCACAGTATTGTCTTTTATCTATGGTGGTTATGATATTGTTTAGGACCTTGAGCGTGGCTGAGGTGCACCCATGGACCAGCTCGGAAACCAGATTGCATAGTGGGGAAGGTACGGTGGGATTCGAAATGGTCGGTGATCTGTTTATTAACTTGGCTTTGGAAGACTTTATAAAGGCAGCGTAGGATAGATATAGGTCTATAACAGTTGGGTCTAGAGTGTCTCCTCCTTTCAAGAGGGGGATGACCGCGGCAGCTTTCTAATCTTTGGGGATCTCAAATGATACAAAAGAGAGTTTGAATGGGCTAGTAATTCAACAATTTTGGCTAACAATTTTAGAAAGAGAGGGTCCAGATTGTCGAGCCCAGCTGATTTGTAGGGATCCATATTTTGCAGCTCTTTCAGAATATCAGCTGTCTGGATTTGGGTGAAGGAGAAGCGGGGAGTGGGGTGGGGGTGGGCAAGTTGCTGCAGGGGGTGCTGAAATGTTGGTCGGGGTAGGGGTAGCCAGGTGGAAAGCATGGCCAGCCGTAGAAAAGTGCTTATTGAAATTATCGATTATAGTAGATTTATTGGTGGTGACAATGTATTCATATCCTCAATGCGGTGGGCAGCTGGGAGGAGGTGCTCTTATTCTCCATGGACTTTACTGTGTCCAATAACTTTTTGGAATTAGTACCACAGGAAGGATTATTTTTTTGAAAAAGCTAGCCTTACCTTTCCTAACTGACATGAGTATATTGGTTCCTAACTTCCCTGAACGTTGCATATCACGGGGGCTATTCGATGCTAATGCAGAACGCCACAGGATGTTTTTGTGCTGGTCAAGGGCAGTCAAGTCTGGGGTGAACCAAGGGCTATATCTGTTCTTAGTTTTTTATGAATGGGGCATGCTTATTCAAGATGGCGAGGAAAGCACTTTTGAAGAGCAACCAGTCATCCTCTACTGATGGGATGAGGTCAATATCCTTCCAGGATACCCGGGCCAGGTCGATTAGAAAGGCCTGCTCGCTGAAGTGTTTTAGGGAGCGTTTGACAGTGATGACGGGTGGTTGTTTGACTGCGGACCCATTACACATGCAGGCAATGAGGCATTGAACATTGAGATCTTGGATGACGACAGCTGAGGTGTATTTAGAGAGCAAGTTGTTCAAGATGATATCTAAGGGTGCCCATGGTTACGGATTTAGGGTTGTACCTTGTATGTTCCTTGATCATTTGTGTGAGATTGAGGGCATTTAGCTTAGATTGTAGGACGGCCGGGGTGTTAAGCTCGTTCCAGTTTAGATCACCTAACAGCACGAGCTCTGAAGATATATGAGGGGCGATCAATTCACATATGGTGTCCAGGGCACAGCTGGGGGCTGAAGGGGGTCTATAACAAGTGGTAATGGTGAGAGACTTGTTTCTGGAAAGGTGGATTTTTATTGTTTGGGCACAGACCTGGATAGTATGACAGTGTGACAGTAAGAGCCAGAAAGGGTCATATTAACTGGAGAGAGAGAAGAGAGAGAGATAGCAGCAGAGAGAGAGGGAGAGTGAGAGGGAGGAGTTGTCCAGTATGTTTTCACAGTCATGCTTTGGGCAGAAGAGAAAGAAAACAGTTATGAGCTGAACATAGCAGTATGCCAGTGAAAGGGATGACAGTTGCAGGTGACCCAAATGTGGTCTGTAACTACTACAATTTCCCATTGTAGCCAATTAAATTGCAATAATTCCGTTACTGATTTTTCTGCAATTCCGTTTCCAATTTGGTAACATAATTACAAGTTTTAATCACTTAATCATTCATAAACAAACTTGATATCAGTAAAAACACAACTAATTAGTAAGTCTACCTTTACTTGTTACTTCTGTGAACTTTTACAATCCTCCCTCATGAGGGAGAGAAATTAGAAAATATCTTATGGAATTACAAGGCACAAGGCAATGTTTGTTAACTTATAGAAGGCAAATTATGTATCCAAAACTAAACATTATTGTGTTTATGATGTACTTCTAATACCCTTTAATACTTTTTCTGGTAGATGATATCGAAGACCACTTGTCCGAAGTCAAAGCCTTTGTTCATTCCTAATGTTTAGGTGGAAGATGGTTGAAAAATATATGACTCTCAGCTTACATTTGACCCCCATTTTGACATGCACCTATCAACACATGTTGGTGCTCATGTGTGCTTTTAGATGGAAATTCCCTGTTTCAGTTTATTCTCCCTTGCTGTGAATGAAAGTGTCTGTGTCTGTCAGGTCCATCAAGTCAGAAGTCAGTGTGTTATCTTAGTTTGGCATCGGTGTTGTTCATCTGCCTTTGTTCACATGATAGCTTGAGGAACCCCCCCCATCTGATACTATCCACCAGCTCCTAGTCCAACTACTCTGGCCTTGCCACATGAACAAAAGAGAGGACTATCAATCCCTGAAAAGAACTCCATATTTTCAGAAGGCTTTCTATTTTTTTTTCATTAAATGTCCATCAAAGTCACATTCCCATGGTAGCTTTCTTCCTCACATACAGTATTGGCCTATTGGTAGAGCACAAAAAATACCTTGTCAAGGTTTGTGATGTTCAAAAACCCAGCCATGTTTGATTCTCATGCTCAATCTCACATTTGACCCTTGTTTTACTCTCTGGCTCGCACTCTCTCACACACACAAAAAAATATTATGACTGTTTCTGTCTTCGCTATTCAAAACTGTAGGGACATTATGGTTCCTTGTTATACAAAGAGATAACAAACTAAGGAAACTGTTCTTGCTTACAATGTGGGTTTACCAGTCGATGTGGGTTTATTATGGGTTCACATTTCTACAACTCAATTCGCATTGACAGTCACTCACCATTTTCCATTAAGCAAGTGAAGAATGAGGAATTGTTAAAAATAGATGAAAAACAATTTGGATACTGAACAACGATAAAAGATTCTGGATCTTGATTTGGGGTATTACTGTAGACTGGTATACAGGGTAAAACTGTAGACAGGTACAGAGGGTAAAACTGTAGACTGGTATAGAGGGTAAATCTGTAGACTGGTACAGAGGGTATAACTGTAGACTGGTATAGAGTGTATAACTGTAGACTGGTATAGAGGGTATAATTGTAGGCTGGTATACAGGGTATAAATGTAGACCGGCATAAAGGGTATAACTGCAGACTGGTATAGAGGGTATAACTGCAGACTGGTATACAGGGTAAAACTGTAGACTGGTATAGAGGGTATAACTGTAGACTGGTTTTTGAGGGTATAACTGCAGACTGGTATACAGGGTAAAACTGTAGACTGTTATAGAGGGTAAAACTGTATACTGGTATAGAGGGTATAATTGTAGGCTGGCATAGAGGGTTAAAATGTAGACTTGTATAAATGGTAAAACTGTAGACTGCTATAGATGGTACAATTGTAGACTGGTATAGAGGGTATAACTGTAGACTGGTATAGAGGGTATAACTGTAGACTGTTATAAAGGGTATAACTTTAGACTGGTATAGAGGGTAAAACTGTAGACTGGTATACAGGGTAAAACTGTAGACTGTTATAGAGGGTTTAACTGTAGACTGGTTTCCGAGGGTATAACTGCAGACTGGTATACAGGGTAAAACTGTAGACTGATATAGAGGGTAAAACTGTAGACTGATATAGAGGGTAAAAATGTAGAATGGTATAGAGGGTATAATTGTAGGCTGGCATAGAGGGTTTAAATGTAGACCGGCATAAAGGGTATAACTGTAGACTGGTATAGAGGGTATAACTGCAGACTGGTATACAGGGTAAAACTGTAGACTGGTATAGAGGGTATACCTGTAGACTTTTATAGAGGGTATAACTGTAGACTGGTTTTTGAGGGTATAACTGCAGACTGGTATACAGGGTAAAACTGTAGGCTGGCATAGAGGGTATAACTGTAGACTGGTATAGAGGGTATAACTGTAGACTGGTATAGAGGGTATAACTGTATACTGGTATAGAGGGTATAACTGTATACTGGTATACAGGGTAGAAGTGTAGACTGGTATAGAGGGTATAACTGTAGACTGTTATAGAGGGTATAACTGTAGACTGTTATAGAGGGTATAACTGTAGACTGTTATAGAGGGTATAACTGTAGACTGTTATAGAGGGTATAACTGTAGACTGGTTTTCGAGGGTATAACTGCAGACTGGTACACAGGGTAAAACTGTAGACTGATATAGAGGGTAAAACTGTAGACTGATATAGAGGGTAAAACTGAAGACTGGTATAGAGGGTATAATTGTAGGCTGGCATAGAGGGTTTAAATGTAGACTGGCATAGAGGGTATCACTGCAGACTGGTATACAGGGTAAAACTGTAGACTGGTATAGAGGGTATAACTGTAGACTGGTATAGAGGGTATCACTGCAGACTGGTATATAGGGTAAAACTGTAGACTGGTATAGAGGGTAAAACTGTTGGCTGGTATAGAGGGTTTAACTGTGGGCTAACACAGGCATAGAGGCTGTTCAAGTTCCAATTTATTTAGACATTAAAACAAACGAAAACATAACTAAACCAAACAAACATCTAATTTGTGATGACGTTTGAATTTAACCTTGCTTATCTCAATTCTTAAAAAGCCTCCTCCAAGTAAAGATTTTGAGTCAGTTTTTCAAGGAGTAGAAATGTAGAATGTCTCAAGATTAGCTGTAGACACAGTTCAGCCTCCCTAAAAAGCACATCAACAACACTTGCTAATCATTGAGACAGACTACCTGCTAAATTAGCAATTTGAGGGTGATAAAAATGTATTTAATCAACTGTGCATGCATAATATCCTTCTAATGTCAACCATAGAAGTGGGAATGCAATAATAACAGTATATATCTCTCAACTTAATGACTAAGAACTTTCAGCTGGAATGAATAATTTGTTAATTTTAATGAATCGATTATTTCTTCATGCATTAAAAACACTGTTAATGAGAAAATGTGTCTTTGTTCTCCCATTTGGAGAGGGAATATGTGAGCGGGGTATGTGTTTTCAGGCATGTAGCTTCCTCTAAATGTTTACAAGTTGCAACCTAGAAAAAGTCACAGTTTGAGAGTTGAGTCTGTTTTGCGCTAAACCACCAATCAATCAAGCAAAGTGAGATTGTCACTGAATATGAGAGTTATATATTTTTTCTCTGCATATGTAAATGTTTTCTTACAATGGGCAACATATGTCATATCTTCCAACCCATTCATTTTCCATGATAGACCAAAATGATAAGCAACATGAATATGGTACAACCTACATTTGATAACATACTTTAGATCATACTGTATGTCTTTATTCCATCTTTCATATGGCAGTGGACAAAACACACACACACACACACACACACACACACACACACACACACACACACAAACACACACACAAACGCACACACACACACACACACACACACACACACACACACACACACACACACACCAACACACAAACACACCAACACACAAACACACACACACCGGGCATTATCCCCGGAAACCGGGCATTATAAAAAGGTAGATTAAGTGCTACATAGCATGCAACAGGATATTTTGAAAAAGACCGGATACAACAAAATATGAAAAATGTCCCACCACAATGAGAACCCAGTGCACGGTCATGCCATATCACTCATCATGTAACCAATAGGAACATACCGTATCACTCAGCATGTAACCAATAGGAACATACCGTATCACTCATCATGTAACCAATAGGAACATATCGTATCACTCATCATGTAACCAATAGGAACATATCGTATCACTCATCATGTAACCAATAGGAACATACCGTATCACTCAGCATGTAACCAATAGGAACATACCGTATCACTCATCATGTAACCAATAGGAACATATCGTATCACTCAGCATGTAACCAATAGGAACATACCGTATCACTCAGCATGTAACCATTAGGAACATACTGTATCACTCATCATGTAACCAGTAGAAACATACCGTATCACTCATCATGTAACCAGTAGAAACACACCGTATCACTCAGCATGTAACCAATAGAAACATACCGTATCACTCATCATGTAACCAGTAGAAACATACCGTATCGCTCATCATGTAACCAGTAGAAACATACCGTATCACTCATCATGTAACCAGTAGAAACATACCGTATCACTCATCATGTAACCAGTAGAAACATACCGTATCACTCATCATGTAACCAGTAGAAACATACCGTATCACTCATCATGTAACCAGTAGAAACATACCGTATCACTCATCATGTAACCAGTAGAAACATACCGTATCACTCATCATGTAACCAATAGGAATATTGACTGTGTAAAATCCAATCCTTCTGTAAGATGAATTGCCTCCATGCATATTGCTCTCTCCCTGTGATTCCTCCCAGTCTCTACCAATGGGATCAAGTTATGTCCATGTGTAACTCCTCCGATACCAGTTTCAGTGAGGCATTTGATTTGTCTGGCTTGTTCTTTGAAATATGAATGTCCATTCCACTAATTTTTCAATTTGTTGTTGTTGTTGTTTTTGCTAGGGAATAATGAGGTCTGGTGGACCAGTGAGTTGGGAGGTCCTGGGGTATACCTTTAAATATACATGCCACTGTCAGAGATATGGGGATGAAAGAGTCTGGAGTGATTGACTGAGCGTCAACATACTGTGGGAAAATAAAATGTACCATGGCAAGAGGGTACCAGGCCCTTCGATCACGTGAGAGGCAGGAGGCATTAAGGTAGCTGTCATGGACTTGGAGAGGGAATTGAGGTGTGCAGACTGGTGAAACCCTCAGGGAGGACTGCTGCACCTACTTGATGTGACAGCCCTATGAATAATTAGCATTCTGGGCCTTGGATGGAAGAGACGGGGAAACAGAAGGTTATGGCTGAAATATTCCATATCAAGAACCCCTACCAGGCCTCAGGTAATTCTGATCATATGGTAAAGGCACACTCAACTATCTGCAGCTAGATACAAAAAAACAATTTCAGTTGTGCATGAAAGAAGGGTGAAAAAAGCGACGGAAGCTGGAAGAGACTCGC
The DNA here is from genome assembly GCF_018296145.1 of Oncorhynchus tshawytscha. NCBI lineage: Eukaryota > Metazoa > Chordata > Actinopteri > Salmoniformes > Salmonidae > Oncorhynchus > Oncorhynchus tshawytscha. The sequence continues at coordinate 25,953,905 of NC_056449.1, forward strand.
TCTATGACAAAATGCCTATATTTCAACTCAGCAGTTGACAAAACAATAAAAAGAACTTGCAGAAAACCGAACAACAAAAACTCCCCCGGCCGACATTCATCTCTTTGCTCGCACTCGACTGTTTCCGTATCTCACCATCTTTCTGAGGAGACGCACAGCTTTCAGTAAAATGAGCTGAAATGAAGCTCTCCCCCAAGCTTATTGGAAGATGTTATCCGCAGAGAAGTGACAGCTACACTTTGCTTTATTTACCAAAAGGTTGCTGTGGTCAAAATATTAAGCGCAGTAGGCAGGCCTTTTTACTCATATTAAACTAATGATAGGCTTTGAATTTCTTTGTCATGAATCACAGTGGCAGAGTAAACATTAGCAGAGGGCCCTCATTTGCAATGTGAATGTATTCATGTATTTATCCTGACATGCTTTATGATTTCACCGCCGTCCCCCCTGAAGGCTGATGAATAATGAAACACAAGAGATGGCATATTAGAAAAATAAAAAAAGAGAAAGAGTGAAGCCATTTTGCAGATCGTCTAGTTTGGAGATCATTAGGGTGGGAGAGAAAGTTTCCTTTGGTCAAAGGTGAGGTTTGTCTTTTCAACTTATGGAGAGTGCTTTTCACTTTCATTGTCATTCATCTGTTTTAGCGCATAGCTAGATAAAGGTTGTGGATGCCAATACCATCTGCCTTATGGTAAATATGGATTTTATACCTGTTTTTTTTTTTTTTTTTTTTTTTTTTTTTATACATGAATGTGTTTTGCGCTACTATTGCTATTTACAATACAGGGAATGGCTATCTCCAAGCAGAAGCCAGAGGATTAAAATGTAGAATGGAGTTGTGAACGGAGCAGGTTGTTTCAGGGCCAATTTATGGAATATATTAGAAACTGTTGGGAATTCACCTCTGAGTTAAGGAATAGCTTTTCTTTCTTGATGCGGTGGTGAATTTACAGTACAATGGGGAATTTACAGTACAGTGGGGAATTTACAGTGGGGGATTTACAGTGAGGAATTTACTTGGAACCGAAGGTCTATCTGCTTTTAAGACGAGCAGGCGTTCATCCCTCTGCTGATCTGCTTACAGCGACTATCATGCAGAGGGAAGACACTGGGGGGAAAAATACCAAATGGAAGTACAGTACACATACAGTATATACACTTGGGAATATCATTTTTAAAATTTAACTAGGAAAGTCAGAGAAGAACAAATTCTTATTTACAATGACGGGTTACACCAGGCAAACCCGGACGACGCTGGGCCAATTGTGCTCTGCCATATGGGTCTCCCAATCACGGACGGTTGTGATACAGCCTCGATTCGAACTAGGGTGTCTGTAGTGACGCCTGTAGCACTGAGATGCAGTGCCTTAGACCACTGCACCACTCAGGGGGCCCACAAACAGAGATGCGAAATAACAGGAGGGAATAACTTGTTCCGAAATAATCTGTGCAATACACTGGTTTTAACATGAGGGAATTGAAAACAAATGACTGTCATTTGATATGCGATAGGCCTGATTCAATATATATTACCTATCCATGCTGCTCCAGCACCCATGTTCAGCGACAGCCAGTCAACATAAAATTGAGATCAACTCAAGAGACTAAGGCTATTTTTTCCAAGTGTCTGTGTGATCCAAGACCACCAATACAATATTTTCATTTTCCTTACATAGTCCTCTCAGAGCCAACAGTCCAATGAGGAAATCTCAAATAACTGAAAATCCCAAACAGGAGAAACATACAATTAAATGGAAAACCACCTCAAAAAAGATTTTTAAAAAGATAATCCCATCGTAGATCATAATATCAATTGTCCGACAGAAATCCAAACGGTCCAATGGAAATTGATGGCTCTATTCAATGTCTAACAGTTGAGAAAAAAAGCCTGAATGTTTTTGGCAAACAATGCTCTTCTCCAACAATAGGCCTTATTCAAGATGGCACTAGTGATGTGCAGTTTGCAAACAATTTATTTTAAAATAACTACTTTTACTTACTCGAGTCTTGATTTGTTTTTCTGAGTGACTCGTTCAGTTTAGCTGTTTGTTTGACATGCCATACCGTATCTGAGACGTGCTCCAGCCACCATCAACCGGGTGTGCGCTCAGGAAAATAGGTCATGCTGCAGGCAGCATAGAGAAGGAAAGTACATGTTTATAACTGACAATTGATTGCATGGTGCAAGAATTAATGCAATTAATTTATTATTGAATGTTATCGATTGGCACAGCTTTGTGGAACCAAAACACACAGCCTCTGCTCAACAAACTCAAAGTCGAGAATTACTAATTTGGGCTGCAGTTAGTGAACGATATTGTGCTACTCCCTTGCAAATGCATTCCGCCAAGAGTCGTTCACAGTCTAGTCTGGTTGTGGCCACAACTTGACATTGTTTCAAGAAATAATCTTATTTGTATGCATAACAATCACACTTTAAAGCACACTTCTATACATCTCAGTCACCAATGGCAGCTCCAATGAGCCCCATATGGTGAACTAGAGGCTTGTAGAATCATGATTCTTTCTAGTTTTTAGTTAATCCTTCGCTGGTAGGGGGTCCTGCGTGCTCTGGGCATTACTGAATCAAATTAATGAAATGAGTTTGATTTGTTCTTTTCACTGAACTGGTTGAAAAGATCCAAGCCTCCAACAACACCCATACTGACAGTCTTAAAGGGCTATTGCTTAATAAGCAGCTATCAGCACAATACAGTGTGTTAACAATGTCTTGGCCTGGTTCTGTACATACTCTACATTGATACATTATTTTCACATAATTTATTTTATACACAACGTTTCGTTTCATTTTCACATGCCTTCCTGGTTACACATTTCACAGTGTGCTACTCCAGTTTCATTTTCACATGCCTTCCTGGTACACATTTCACAGTGTGCTACTCCAGTTTCATTTTCACATGCCTTCCTGGTACACATTTCACAGTGTGCTACTCCAGTTTCATTTTCACATGCCTTCCTGGTACACATTTCACAGTGTGCTACTCCAGTTTCATTTTCACATGCCTTCCTGGTTACACATTTCACAGTGTGCTACTCCAGTTTCATTTTCACATGCCTTCCTGGTACACATTTCACAGTGTGCTACTCCAGTTTCATTTTCACATGCCTTCCTGGTACACATTTCACAGTGTGCTACTCCAGTTTCATTTTCACATGCCTTCCTGGTACACATTTCACAGTGTGCTACTCCAGTTTCATTTTCACATGCCTTCCTGGTTACACATTTCACAGTGTGCTACTCCAGTTTCATTTTCACATGCCTTCCTGGTACACATTTCACAGTGTGCTACTCCACTGTGACATTCCTGGTGGATGTACCAGGCTATATGCCTTGTTTTTTGGGAACATTTCCTTGGACTCTCATGTTGGCAATTTGCCGTGAGAGAATTGCATCTCACTTTAGTGCCACTTGATCCTTAGGAAATTGGCATCATTTTATGCCCTATAATTTGGGTCTCATCCTATTTACTGCCTGTATGGTTAGTTTAAGCATTTTGGCTTATTGGTGTGCAAGGTCATTCTTTCTCTTATAGGAAGCCATTTTAAACCCTCAGTGCTTGTCTCAATGTGTTTGTGAGCAGACATTATGGCGTGTGCTTCTTGGTTGTCAGGGAGTTAGTTAAAGCAAACTTACCTGGCCTTCTCTCTCTCTCTCTTAGATGAGAACACACAGAGGATTAAAGGAGATGAGCCACTCTCTGAGCAGTGTTATAAAGCCAACAGCCTATTACCAACACCCCGCACGAGGAGCATCTCTCTGTCAGACTGCTCTGCGAACATGTGGCCTGATGTTATCACCTGTAGTGTTTTTCAGGATCACCATGTTAGCCACTACATAGTCTAGGGCTATATACTGTAGCTAAATAATTCATGGGTTGTTCCATTTGATTTCAATCACTTCTTGAATATACCCCTTTTGATTTGAACAAAACTTTCCATACATATTTTCCCATGGTAGAAGTGGCCAGAAAGTAACTTTTTGGACCTAAATGCTAAAACATTCAGGAGATACAGGTGCTCAAAGTTAACCCATTTTGCATACCACACCATACCATGAGACATCAAAGTCTTCATCACTGAAAAATATGGATGGTTAAATTTGATGTCATTTAAAAGCTTACAAACAGTGTTATCAAACTAATTTATAATTTCTTGATAAAAAAATAAAATATATTTTTATTTACTTTTATTAAATAATAGAGGTTAAAGGAAGAATAAAAATACAATTTTCAATTGCAAAAAAATGTTCTCAAGAAATTAGAAAATAGTTTAACAACCCTGTTAACCCACAGGTATCTTTTGACCATCCATTAATTCACATAAATTTAGCATCCAATGGTAGCTTTTCAAAACATGAAAACGTGTATCAATGTGCAGTATAATTCCCTATACACTCATACTGAAATGTAAATCCAGGGCTTGGAGGTTGAAATAGCATTTTGTATGCCTTTTAATTGAACACACTTTGAAATCCATTATTCATGTTTTGCACAAATTGTACTTAATGTTAGAGATGTATGGCATATTTAAGGCGTCGTATGTAATGGAACAAGACATGTAATTATCTGTGGAAATGCATAAACAAATGTACACTTTTTAAAATCTTATTAGAAGATTAGGAGTGTAAAATGGTTTAGGCATGGTTGTCTGTTTTAGGGCTATGGGATTGGGCTCTTGTCAGTAAAGTAACTCATATTTCCTTATTAATGGATTATTCTATCTCATCCTCTAGTCCTTTAGCATAGCAATTAAAAGGTTTGTAACATTTGAGCATTAGAATTTCAGTTGATATGACCTCTGTGGCATGTGTTTCCTAATGAACACACATGCTTACAGTACACATGCACTCACGCACGCACCAACACATACCCACCCACACTGGCAACACTTGTAACTTCAAGCATTTTCAAAGAAAATGTTTATGTTTGTGAATCTAATTTTCACATGACAATACTAAAACATGAACTGTAAGTACAAAGCACATGGTTGTTACTCAGTATTTATATAGGTTATAGTGGGGTGGGTGGACTGTTAAAAACTGTATTGTTTCCCATTGATTGTACTGATAACGTGACTCAATAAAAACAATTGTTGACAAATGTTATACTGGTATAGTTTGTCTGGTATGAGGCCTATGTTTTGTAATGTAAAGTTTGGTGACATTTATTTTCTAGCACAATATAAAATATAAATCCATATCCTTATGTACCTTATCAGAACTCTAAACAACGGACTAATTAGATATCCAAAGCAAATGTTTTGGTTTGAAATAAATTCAAATTACAATCCAATCACTGAGTAAAATGAAGCCAAAGGAAAACAGGAAAACACAGTGTGCAACGTTTCAAAATAATCCTATTAAAAAAGCAATTTGTTACAGCCTTTTTTATTGCAGCTATGATAATGTACGCTCATGCCTCTTCAGGAGAACGAAAAGGGGAAAAGGATATTACGAGATGAAAACACACACTGGCTGATCATCCTATTTCACTCTCTGAATTAGCTGGTAAACAGAGAAGTGACGGAAGTGATTGCATTTGAAACATGTTGAGCCAGAGGGGAGGAAAAATAGCTGAGATGTATCTAGGTACCCCAGTAGCTAGAGATGAGATGTATCTAGGTACCCCAGTAGCTAGAGCTGAGATGTATCTAGGTACCCCAGTAGCTAGAGATGAGATGTATCTAGGTACCCCAGTAGCTAGAGCTGAGATGTATCTAGGTACCCCAGTAGCTAGAGTTGAGATGTATCTAGGTACCCCAGTAGCTAGAGTTGAGATGTATCTAGGTACCCCAGTAGCTAGAGCTGAGATGTATCTAGGTACCCCAGTAGCTAGAGCTGAGATGTATCTAGGTACCCCAGTAGCTAGAGTTGAGATGTATCTAGGTACCCCAGTAGCTAGAGCTGAGATGTATCTAGGTACCCCAGTAGCTAGAGCTGAGATGTATCTAGGTACCCCAGTAGCTAGAGTTGAGATGTATCTAGGTACCCCAGTCGCTAGAGCTGAGATGTATCTAGGTACCCCAGTAGCTAGAGCTGAGATGTATCTAGGTACCCCAGTAGCTAGAGCTGAGATGTATCTAGGTACCCCAGTAGCTAGAGCTGAGATGTATCTAGGTACCCCAGTAGCTAGAGCTGAGATGTATCTAGGTACCCCAGTAGCTAGAGCTGAGATGTATCTAGGTACCCCAGTAGCTAGAGCTGAGATGTATCTAGGTACCCCAGTAGCTAGAGCTGAGATGTATCTAGGTACCCCAGTAGCTAGAGCTGAGATGTATCTAGGTACCCCAGTAGCTAGAGCTGAGATGTATCTAGGTACCCCAGTAGCTAGAGCTGAGATGTATCTAGGTACCCCAGTAGCTAGAGCTGAGATGTATCTAGGTACCCCAGTAGCTAGAGCTGAGATGTATCTAGGTACCCCAGTAGCTAGAGCTGAGATGTATCTAGGTACCCCAGTAGCTAGAGTTGAGATGTATTTAGGTACCCCAGTAGCTAGAGCTGAGATGTATCTAGGTACCCCAGTAGCTAGAGCTGAGATGTATCTAGGTACCCCAGTAGCTTGAGCTGAGATGCATCTAGGTACCCCAGTAGCTGGAGCTGAGAAGTATTTATAGGTAGCCCAGTAGCTGGAGTTGAGATGTATCTAGCTACCCCAGGAGCTAGAGTTGAGACGTATCTAGGTACCACAGTAGCTAGTTGAGATGTATCAAGGTGCTGCAGGAGCTTTGGGAAGAGAGAATTGTCTGTTCAGAGTCTGTGTTCCCTCATTAAAAAGAGCAAACAGCAGTGCATTATGGTTATTTTTCTAAATTTGTTTGTACAATACGTCAAAGTGCTGGGTAAACAGACAGCTAATAAACAATCATCTTAATACCGTGCACCGGCTAATGGTACCATGTGTCTTGACAGGAGCTATTAAAATCTGTCTTTAATTAATGAATTTTGAAATTTGTGCATTATTTCTTGAAAGGGATCACTAGCCTACCCAGGATTCCTAACAATCCCCTTTCAAGAGAATAAAGAGTATTCTTGGTAAAGGGCATGAAGAGAATGCTTTCCCTAACTAATCGCTGAAATGCAAATTCAAAAAATGCAGAAGTGTATTGCCACCATGTCCGGAATCATTATGCACATTGGGTAGTGATGTTTCTCTGAAGCATACATGATTACAGTACATGTATGAGCTAGTGATTTGTAATTCGTTTGACCATGTACATGTAATAGAATGTGTCAAGCGTTGCCGAGGTGAGTAATAACTTCCTGTCACATTGCCATAAGTGACCAATGGGATAGGGGAAGTCATACACAAGGAAGTAATTATGAGAATGGTTTAGCGGTAAAGCATATTCCCAGAGAGAAAGACGAATGCAAAAACATTCAGAAAAGGAAACACCTGCATTGTCCCCGGCCGTGTTTATTTCATGACCATTCAGCCGTAACTCTTACTCAACAAGCATGACTGACAAGAGTGAAAAATGTTTTTTCCCCAACTCCCATCAGGTCCTAAACACCTGCTGGCCGTTCTCCGCCTCCAGGTAGAAAACAATAACATCACCAACAAGGAAGTAACCTGTGTTCAAGTTGAGTACAACTGCTGCCTTTTGTCTAAGATCAAAATGAGTTCCTATGACAGGTGTATCGGCAGTTTTATGACAGGATTATGTAAGCACTATAATTATAGTTAAGTTTCACTTTACAAACCAGAATGAGGCAGCAGAAATGAGGGGATTGGCCTTTCAGAAATGCCCAGGCTTTAATTAAAATATACCACATCTGTCACATCCACTCTGCCTATTAGCATAATGCTTGAAAGCGTAAGGAGAGTGAATGCTAGTTAAATTCTAATTTACCCTTCATATTATGAAAAATAGAGTCAAATGTTTCGGAAAATACGTTTTCATACGATTTCATCACCCGCTGAGTTAAGTATTCCAAATATTGTTTTGATTTATGTTAATATTCTTGATGTGTTATGAGGATGTGATAAGCTATGTACTAATGATGCGTCATTTCAAATTATTTTTATTCTGCCAAAGGTATTTGTTAAGAATAGATAGGAAAGATAGTCTCTAGCAGGTTGTACGGTTTCTCTAGGAGATGTCAAGAAGGTCAACATTTAGCATTATTTGTTTTTTTAATACTTCATTGAAATAATGAAATTACTTTCTGTTGATAAAATGTAATAGTTGAAAAGGCTATTCCTCCACACATTTTTGTTTCAGGTTTACTTTTATGACTCCACCTATAAATCTATGTCTGACAATATGAGTAACCTAATTGCTACATTGTTGAGTATCTGGCGAAATATCAGGTTGTTTCACACACATTTCTATTGCAGTATCTAGATGTATAAGGATTTACCTCTGTGTAGATGATTTCCATTAGGTCAAGACCTTTTCACCCTCACTCAATCTTATGGGATAAAAACTACCTCATGTTGCTCAATGTACTAAAACTCCAGGCAGTTCATCACTCCAATATAGATTTCTGTGGGAGGAAAGTGGTTTTGTTCTATTCACTTTCCAGTATTAATTGTCTAGTGCTAGTGTGATGTAATTCCCATCTACAATGGACCAGAAGTCAAAGATGTCTTGTCTAATGTCTTACTGTATCTCACCTCAATGGCTCCACTCTCATCAAGTTACAACTCTCATCAAGTTACCACTTAATAAGGAGAAGATGATGGATTGTGTGGATATCCTTAAAAATTAAACACATGATATGATAATCATTAATCACAGAGTACTCCACAACCCAAATACACCATACTGTACAGCCAAACCCAGTTATGCTGATGAACTCTGACACATACACCCCTTCACATGCATTCAGAACATACAGTGCCAGTCAACATTTTGGACACACCTACTAGAGATTTCTTAATTTTTTACTATTTTCTACATTGTACAATAATGGTGAAGACATCAACACTATGAAATAACACATATGGAATCATGTAGTAACCAAAAAAGTGTTAAATAAATCCAAATATATTTTATATTTTATATTCTTCAAAGTAGCCACCCTTGATGACAGCTTTGCACACTCTTGGCATTCTCTTAACCAGCTTCACCTGGAATGCTTTTCCAACAGTCTTGAGTTCCCACATATGCTAAGCACTTGTTGGCTGCTTTTCCTTCATTCTTGACTCTGCGGTCCAACTCAGCCCAAACCATCTCAATTGGGTTGAGGTCGGGTGATTGTGGAGGCCAGGTCATCTGATGCAGCACTCCATCACTCTCCTTCTTGGCCAAATAGCCCTTACAAATCCTGGAGGTGTGTTGGGTCATTGCCCTGTTGAAAAACAAATGGTAGTCCCACTAAGTGCAAATCAGATGGGATGGCGTATCGCTGCAGAATGCTGTCGTAGCCATGCTGGTTAACCCTTGTGTAGTCTTATCATTCTGTATACTCCCCTTGTTCTAAGGGTAAAAAATGACCCGCCTTCACTAAATCCCTAAAATAAAGCAGCTTAATTGAATTTTGAACCCCAAATCTATTTGCATGAACAAACAACCTGTCATTCATCACAAACTTTGTGAATGTCTGGGTTTTCCATCTTCACAATGCAGAAAGACTGCATTTAATCAGTGGAAACATCTATTTTTTATTACAACACACCTGTCATAATTGTTTTCTTTACTAAAGTAGAGATGTATTATTATTATTATCGCTAAAGGTACTGCATAGGTGTAAACATACATTTTTTAGCAAGAGATAGAACTTGTATAGCCTAAGAAAATAGCAGAAATGTGCAGAAAGTAGTTTTGAATGCGTTTTACTGAAGGGAAACAATAAGTCTTGAACTTTTTTGGCAACATGTTGATATATTCTTATATAGTGTACAATGAGGAATTCAACTACAAAATACTAGTCTTCTTCCATTTTTTGAACCATTGCCCCCACCCACAAGGTGTATAAACAACAATAATATGTCACGGATCCCTCCGGAACTTTCTATACGCACACCTTCCCACTGATTAGTACTTGTATAGGTGTGCCCTTTAGTTTCCATTGGGCCATCCATTATTGTTATTATGTCCATTGGTGCGTGTGAGTACCTGCGCTGTGTGTTTTGGGCTTTCGTGGCCTTGTGGATTGTGCAGCATTTTGTTGCTCCCTGCCTACAGACAGAAGCTAAAACAAGAAGCTCCCGCGCTGAGGTCTGTTCAACGCTGGTCCGACCAATCTGATTCCACGCTCCAAGACTGCTTCCATCACGTGGACTGGGATATGTTTCGTATTGCGTCAAACAACAACAATGACGAATACGCTGATTCGTTGAGCGAGTTCATTAGAACGTGCGTTGAAGATGTCGTTCCCATAGCAACGATTAAAACATTCCCAAACCAGAAACCGTGGATTGATGGCAGCATTCGCGTGAAACTGAAAGCGCGAACCACTGCTTTTAATCAGGGCAAGGTGACCGGAAACATGACTGAATACAAACAGTGTAGCCATTCCCTCCGCAAGGCAATCAAACAAGCTAAGCGTCAGTATAGAGACAAAGTAGAATCGCAATTCAACGGCACAGACACAAGAGGTATGTGGCAGGGTCTACAGTCAATCACGGATTGCAAAAAGAAAACCAGCCCAGTCACGGACCAGGATGTCTTGCTCCCAGGCAGACTAAATAACTTTTTTGCCCGCTTTGAGGACAATACAGTGCCACTGACACGGCCCGCAACCAAAACATGCGGACTCTCCTTCACTGCAGCCGAGGTGAGTAAAACATTTAAACGTGTTAACCTTCGCAAGGCTGCAGGCCCAGACGGCATCCCCAGCCGCGCCCTCAGAGCATGAGCAGACCAGCTGGCTGGTGTGTTTACGGACATATTCAATCAATCCTTATCCCAGTCTGCTGTTCCCACATGCTACAAGAGGGCCACCATTGTTCCTGTTCCCAAGAAAGCTAAGGTAACTGAGCTAAACGACTACCGCCCCGTAGCACTCACTTCCGTCATCATGAAGTGCTTTGAGAGACTAGTCAAGGACCATATCACATCCACCCTACCTGACACCCTAGACCCACTCCAATTTGCTTACCACCCAAATAGGTCCACAGACGATGCAATCTCAACCACACTGCACACTGCCCTAACCTATCTGGACAAGAGGAATACCTATGTGAGAATGCTGTTCATCGACTACAGCTCAGCATTTAACACCATAGTACCCTCCAAACTCGTCATCAAGCTCGAGACCCTGGGTCTCGACCACGCCCTGTGCAACTGGGGACTGGACTTCCTGATGGGCCGCACCCAGGTGGTGAGGGTAGGTAACAACATCTCCACCCCGCTGATCCTCAACACTGGGGCTCCACAAGGGTGTGTTCTGAGCCCTCTCCTGTACTCCCTGTTCACCCACGACTGCGTGGCCACGCATGCCTCCAACTCAATCATCAAGTTTGAGCACGACACAACAGTGGTAGGCTTGATTACCAACAACGACGAGACGGCCTACAGGGAGGAGGTGTGGGCCCTCGGAGTGTGGTGTCAGGAAAATAACCTCACACTCAACGTCAACAATACTAAGGAGATGATTGTGGACTTCAGGAAACAGCAGAGGGAACACCCCCCACAGTAGTGGAGAGGGTAGTAAGTTTTAAGTTCCTCGGCGTACACATCACAGACAAACTGAATTGGTCCACCCACACAGACAGCATCGTGAAGAAGGTGCAGCAGCGCCTTTTCAACCTCAGGAGGCTGAAGAAATTCGGCTTGTCACCAAAAGCACTCACAAACTTCTACAGATGCACAATCGAGAGCATCCTGTCGGGCTGTATCACCACCTGGTACGGCAACTGCTCCGCCCACAACTGTAAGGCTCTCCAGAGGGTAGTGAGGTCTGCACAACGCATCACCGGGGGCACACTACCTGCCCTCCAGGACACCTACACCACCCGATGTCACAGGAAGGCCATAAAGATCATCAAGGACAAGAACCACCCGAGCCACTGCCTGTTCACCCCGCTATCATCCAGAAGGCGAGGTCAGTACAGGTGCATCAAAAGCTGGGATCGAGAGACTGAAAAACAGCTTCTATCTCAAGGCCATCAGACTGTTAAACAGCCACCACTAACATTGAGTGGCTGCTGCCAACACACTGACTCAACTCCAGCCACTTTAATAATGGGAATTGATGTAAAATATATCACTAGCCACTTTAAACAATGCTACTTAATATAATGTTTACATACCCTACATTATTCATCTCATATGTATACGTATATACTGTACTCTATATCATCTACTGCATCTTTATGTAATAAAAAACCTGTATCACTAGCCACTTTAAACTATGCCACTTTGTTTACATACCCTACATTACTCATCTCATATGTATATACTGTACTCGATACTATCTACTGCATCTTTCCTATGCCGCTCTGTACCATCACTCATTGATATATCTTTATGTACATATTCTTTATCCCTTTACACTTGTGTGTATAAGGTAGTAGTTTTGGAATTGTTAGTTAGATTACTCGTTAGTTATTACTGCATTGTCGGAACTAGAAGCACAAGCATTTCGCTACACTCGCATTAACATCTGCTAACCATGTGTATGTGACAAATACATTTGATTTGATTTGAGATTATTACAGGTCTCATCCTGTGTGTTAATCATTGCCGTAATTTGGGGTATAATAAAAAAACCTATAACGCATTCCTGCGCCTGTCTCCTGAATCAATGTTACCAATGTGACAGAATAATCTATTATTAAGGGAGACAGCGGGAATGGCCTGTCCGACGACACTGCGACTGGTCACCACAACGGGTCCGTCCGACAACGCAATTTCAGCAGCTGCAACTGGCCTTCCGACGCCGCCACAACCAGTCCATCCAATGCCACTGCTACTGGTCCGTCCGACGCTGCTGCACCTTCGGCAGCGGCAATTGGCCCGTCCAACGACAAAGCAACTTCGGCAGCTGCATTGGGTCCTGATCGACCCGCACTGTGTTCCTGTGATTGTCCTCGAGGCCAGTGTTGTTGCCTCGTCCTCGAGGCCAGTGTTGCTGCTACTAGCAGCGTGTTGGGGGGGGTACTGTCACAGATCCCTCTGGAACTTTCATTGCGCACAACTGTCCCCTATTCCCACTGATTAGTAAATGTATAGGCCCTTTGGTTTCCATTGGGCTGTCGACTATTGTTACTATGTCCGTTGGTGCGTGTGAGTACCTGTGCTGTGTGTTTTGGTCTTTCGTGCCCTTGTGAATTGTGCAGATGATTACGGGTCTGTTAATCATCATGCGCGCGTGTTATTTATTTAAGGTACTCCTCGCTCTTTTGTTTGGGTTTCAATCCTGTGTTTTTGTTACATGTTTGTTTGGTCTTCGTCCCCGTGCCCTTTCACGGCATGCCGTAATATGGGGTATAATTTTTTTTAAACTATTACGCATTCCTGAGCCTGTCTCCCGAATTATTGTTGCCAAAGTGACACAATAAATAAGAATAAAATAAGATAATAGATACAAAACAAAAACGTGAAGAACATAAATCAATCAACTTTAATTAGCACATGTAGGACAGTATGCAAGTGTGTGTGCATGGACTTTGCAGATGCATTACTCAGATGTGTATTTGTTTTACAATCCTTCTTTGGGGGCAGAATTGGCATCTCCTCCCTTTGCCTGCCCAAGCTGTAGCCTACGGTGGATCAGGACAAGATTCAGCCCCTTGAGCAGCTTTCACAAGTGCTGCAAAGGCTGCTGTGTGGGGGAGGTGCTCCCTTCTTTGAATGTGTGGGGACTCTAGTGCCTTTCCCAGCTGCTCCAGGAACACCCTCCTCTTGTTCCGCTTATCAGGCATCCAGGTAAGGTTGATCTTGTTCCATATCACAAAGGCATTGTATGAGGACACATCAATGATGTTATGGAAGATGACCAGGGGCCAGTAGGCAGTCATTCTCCTGCAACTGTAAGTTCCAATCACCTTGCCCAGGTTGTCCATGCCTCCTTTGTTGTGGTTGTAGTCCAGGATGATGGCTGGCTTCCTGTCCTCACGATCACTGATCTCAGTTGTTTTGTGGAGTGTGCTTAGGAGGACCACATTCTTGTTCCTCTTTGGTGGTGGTCAAGGTAAACTTGGTTGAGAAGGCCTTTCTCCCCCTTGTTGCGAGGAGTGCAGGGGGAGCTCTGGCTTGTTCTTTCTAACTGTGCCAACCATGGTGATCTTCCTCTTCAGGAGCTCAATCAGTACCACACATAATCTAAATTTCTCATTGTGTGTGTATGTGTGTGTGTGTGTGTGTGTGTGTGTGTGCCTTTCTGATTTTTGTGGTGTGTAAATTATTTTATTAATGCCGGGTCAAAAAAAACCCGAAGACAATATTTGTACCCTGGTGGTGTACAGCTTTCATGGAAATATTAACAAAGGCGATGTTTCACTTTAGTCTAATTTTGGGTCACTTTAGGAAAAGTCATCAAATTTAAAGTTTTCAGGTGTTCTCTGCTTTTAAACATAGTGGCGGGTCATTTTTGACCCTAAAGACAACACAAGGGTTAAGTGTGCCTTCAATTCTAAATAAATCAGTGACAGTATCATCAGCGAAGCACTCACACAACATCACATCTCCTCCTCCATGCTTCACGGTGGGAACCACATATGCAGAGGTCATCTGTTCACCTACTCTGCTTCTCACAAAGACACGGTAGTTTCATCATAGCACTTGATGGTTTTTACGACTGCAGTTGAAGAAACTTTCAAAGTTCTTAAAATGTTACGGATTGACTGACCTTCATGTCTTAAAGTAATGATGGACTGTCATTTCTCTTTGCTTATTTGAGCTGTTCTTGTCATAATATGGACTTGGTATTTTACCAAATAGGGCTATATTCTGTATACCCCCACCCTCTACCTTGTCACAACACAACTGATTGGCTCAAACGCATTAAGAAGGAAAGACATTCCACAAATAACTTTTAATAAGGCACACCTGTTAATTGAAATGCATTCCAGGTGACTACCTCATGAAGATGGTTGAGAGAATGCAAAGGGTATGCAAAGCTGTCATCAAGGCAAAGGCTGGCTACTTTGAAGAATCTCATATATAGGCTATATTTTGATTTGTTCAACACTTTGTTGGTTATTACATGATTCCATTATTATTTCTACCATTACGAGGAGGATTATGTTACTAACAGAGTGACTTAACCTCTCCACGACCTACTTATGAAAACCAGCTCTGTCTATTAACCACTATTGCCCACACACCACAGCACTCTCTCCTTCTATAAAACATATTGAACATGATATGGCTGTGAGTTGTCCACATCATTTGATTTTTTCGATCGACATAGATATTGTTAGATAGTTATGGTTGCCTGGCAATGAGAAAATCCTATTGACATGTGCTCTAGAGATTAATAGGCTATGAAGAAAAGTAATTTCATAAGTCAATTATTGAGTGTGTCTATGTGTTTGTATTTGTCATTGGTTGTGTTCATAAGGGCACGTAACGGAAAACTAAATATAGGAACGTTTCATATAGGACAAGTCCAGGTTGTCCCTCTCTGTTTAGGCTCCCATGTGGCACAGCAGTCTAAGGCACTGTACCTCAGTGCTAGAGGCGTCATTACAGACCATGGTCCGATCCCCGGCTGTATCACAACCGGCCATGATCGGGCGGCGCACAATTAGCTCAGTCTCATCCGGGTTAGGGCAGGGTGTGGACGGGATAGGCCTTTACTGTAAATAAGAATTTGTTCTTAACTGACATGCCTAATTAAATAAAGGTTAAATAAAAAATATTCTTCTGTTTGGTGCTTATTGAAAACGGCCCTGGTTGTGTGATGTCAGGCCCCCTGGCTGTGTGGTGTCAAACGCCCTGGCTGTGTGGTGTCAAACGCCCTGGCTGTGTGGTGTCAAACGCCCTGGCTGTGTGCTGTCAGGCCCCCTGGCTGTGTGGCTCAGGCCCCCTGGCTGTGTGGTGTCAGGCCCCTTGGCTGTGTGATTTCAGGCCCCCTGGTTGTGTGGTGTCAGGCCCCCTGGCTGTGTGGTGTCAGGGCCCTTGGCTGTGTGATTTCAGGCCCCTGGTTGTGTGGTGTCAGGCCCCTTGGCTGTGTGATTTCAGGCCCCCTGGTTGTGTGGTGCCAGGCCCCCTGGCTGTGTGGTGTCAGGCCCCTTGGCTGTGTGGTGTCAGGCCCCTTGGCTGTGTGGTGTCAGGCCCCTTGGCTGTGTGGTGTCAGGCCCCCTGGCTGTGTGGTGTCAGGCCCCTTGGCTGTGTGGTGTCAGACCCCCTGGTTGTGTGACGTCAGGCCCCCTGGCTGTGTGGTGTCAAACGCCCTGGCTGTGTGCTGTCAGGCCCCCTGGCTGTGTGGCTCAGGCCCCCTGGCTGTGTGGTGTCAGGCCCCTTGGCTGTGTGATTTCAGGCCCCCTGGTTGTGTGGTGCCAGGCCCCCTGGCTGTGTGGTGTCAGGCCCCTTGGCTGTGTGGTGTCAGGCCCCCTGGCTGTGTGGTGTCAGGCCCCTTGGCTGTGTGATTTCAGGCCCCCTGGATGTGTGGTGTCAGGCCCCTGGCTGTGTGGTGTCAGGGCCCTTGGCTGTGTGATTTCAGGCCCCCTGGTTGTGTGGTGTCAGGCCCCTTGGCTGTGTGATTTCAGGCCCCCTGGTTGTGTGGTGCCAGGCCCCCTGGCTGTGTGGTGTCAGGCCCCTTGGCTGTGTGGTGTCAGGCCCCTTGGCTGTGTGGTGTCAGGCCCCCTGGCTGTGTGGTGTCAGGCCCCTTGGCTGTGTGGTGTCAGACCCCTGGTTGTGTGGTGTCAGGCCCCTTGGCTGTGTGGTGTCAGGCCCCTTGGCTGTGTGGAGTCAGACCCCCTGGTTGTGTGGTGACAGGCCCCTTGGCTGTGTAATGATTTCAGGCCCTCTGCCTGTGTAATGTCAGGCCCCCAATGACTGTCAGTTAATAATAAGCTCAGCACCTGTAAGTATTTTAGCCAATTCCAAATCTTTCATCGCAGAGGCATTACATTCATTGTGAAAATGGGACAACCTGGTGACCTTTTTAGACCTAACCAGCTAAAGTAAAGGCTATCCCGTTTAATTTCAGCACTGGGACAACCTCAGGAATGGTGAATGGAGAACAACTTAAATGGCAAATAATTGACGGAACATATTTTATTTTCCCGTCAGGAAAGATGACGTGTGACAACATAACAGCCCCAATCAGATGTGTTTCTGCAGCTCCACGGAGAAGGGTGGGGGTGGCAGATGGGACGGGTTGGTGTGAGTGTGAGTGTGAATGTGTGTAAGGAAGCTTACCAGCCACACATCAACCCCATGGCCCCTGAACCCCAGGCCCCTTGATGCCAATTATCAGACAACCCTGAAATAGCTGTCAGGTGGTAGCACGGGACCAGATCATCATTTGATTATGATGTCCTCAGGGATCTCACAACGACTAATCAGTGATTTACTTTTAAAAAGAGAGAGAGGGAAAAAAATGCATGATTATAAATTATTTTCCCTTAAAGGAAATCCAATGTATTAAAGTGAGGAAAATATAACATGCTCTCTCTATGATCAGAAGGCTTGTTTGAATGTTCATCAAAGGGACCCTGCTTTGATGAAGTGATGAGATGGATATCACACACATATAATATACTAATCTACCACAAATCAGAGCTTATTGCCAGATGTCTATGTCGTCAGACAATATTACAAATGGAGTCAGGTGGGTATGCTTTGGACTATTTCAATGGAAGTTATTGCTGAATAGGTATACTGCATCAAATTGTTGACATCTTAGACAGTTATAAAGTACACATTACCAATTAATACACATTCAAGTCAAGAAATCTGACCAGATGAGAGTTAGCATGCGGATCGTGTCTCCATGCCAGACATGAACATGCTTTGATGAGGAAGACTTTACTGGGTTATCCAGTAAACATTGCCTCAGGGTATTTGTCTACCACTGGTCTGAGGGAGGGGACGGTTGGAGACGACGCTTGGCTCCCCCCGGGAATCAAAATTGAGCAAACCTTTCTCAAACGTTGATTGGTGTTTGGAGATGGCCGTCTCCTTGGGCAGTATGGTTGGCTGGCCTAGATTAGGAATAGGGTGAAGTTGTCCCTGTAGATGCTGATAAGTTTAGCATTTTTCCCACTAATGGTTAAGGTTAGCATTGGGGCAGAGGAAGCTGATCCTAGATCTGTACCTGAGATTATCCCACATCATAAAGAAGCATGTACTGTAGATTCTCTAAATTGCGCCATCATGTCAATCTAATCTTGAGGAGACACTCATGATGGTAGTTGTTGGAATTCATAATCTTTCTCTTAGTGGGGAAGATTTACTAAGTACAGGTGGGTATGCCAACTTCATTTACAACACGTGAACAGTATCCAATGGCTTTTTTCACTACAGTATTTAAGAATAACCAAACCTGACAATATATGCCCAAGATTGGGCTTGCAGTGGTTTAAGCTACTAAGGGATAACCTGATGCAAGTGGGACATACTGTATAATGTCTGCAGTCATCATGTCATGTCTAATTGTGATTAGTGTTAGATTGTATTTTAGCATACTGTAGGATTGTGTGTATGTAACATAACACTATTAAACATATTTCATATCTTCAAACATGTAATAGATAGCAAACACAATATTATCATATGCTTTACATATTCTTCCAGGTTTATACCATATGCTCTCCATACATGGATTTGATGGCAAACTCGCTTGAATGCTTAATCCCTCCTAATGCAATTGTATTAGGTAGCCTTATTCCCCCAATGTGACTTCCAACTACACATTGTCACGACTTCCGCTGAAGTCTGTCCCTCTCCTTGTTCGGGCGGCGTTCGGCGGTCGACGTCACCGGCCTTCTAGCCATCGCTGATCCACTTTTCATTTTCCATTTGTTTTGTCTTTGTCTTACACACCTGGTTAGAATCCCCCAATTACTTGTTCATTATTTAACCCTCTGTTCCCCCATGTTTGTTTGTGAGTATTGTTTATTGTATTGCGGTCCGTATTTGTGGCCTTGTATTATTACGACGTGTATTGTGATATATTTGAGTAAAATTGCTTTCATTACTCATATCTGCTGTCCTGCGCCTGACTCATCTCACCAGCTACACACAGACGCTTTACACACATAGAGAGAACATACTGTTTTGTATGAATTACCTACTGATGCTTATGTCAAGTATTGCATGTGCAATCACATGAACATACTGTATGACCTCTGGCATCACGATTTGTTAGAGCTGCCTTAAGAATCACTTAATCTTAAATAAATATTATTGGACCTGCCTGGGCTAAACTAGGAGAACATGTTATAATTTAATTTAAAAAATAAACATATAATAATAATCAGATATTGGGTCATTGAGTCGGAATCATGATTGCTATTCCATATATTAATATACAGTGGATGAGTACAATCCTGTTTAATAAAACAGCGAGTACAAAGGATGGTATCTTACTATCAAATTACTTTTAACATTCATCACAGTGTAAAATGTGAGAATTAGAATGCATGTTCTATATCAGTCATGGCCGGTATCATTCATGTAGTAGTGATGATCCCAAAACTGTTACATTTCTATCTACACTGTTATTATGTGAGGAACTTTTCTTATCCCTCATAACCATAGATTTGGAAATATCCTTAACACTACTTAGGAGGAAGTCACAGAGTACAATAATGCGAGGGTTTGCAAGGCCTTTTTATGAATACCTTTAGATAATGACTGTTTCTCTAACATGAGACAAAGATGGCTAGACATCCTTGAAAATGTTCACAGACAGCCTTGTGTGCCAGTGGCTAAGAGGCAAGCTTTTATAAAGCATTTCCAGAACATGTATTGCATTGAACGTGTTCAGACTTGTGCTACCAAGCACTGATTATATTTGTTCACATTTTGCACATTGGTTCTCCCACCAGGGGCATATGTGCATGAGATTTCAATGATGGAGTGTGTTCATTTGATCCTTACAATCATCCCATCATATTTACCCTGGATGTTTGCTCACAGGGCTAACCAAACAAGATAAGATATC
This sequence comes from Oncorhynchus tshawytscha, assembly GCF_018296145.1. NCBI lineage: Eukaryota > Metazoa > Chordata > Actinopteri > Salmoniformes > Salmonidae > Oncorhynchus > Oncorhynchus tshawytscha. The sequence continues at coordinate 25,973,934 of NC_056449.1, forward strand.
CCCTCAGATTCAAATCCCCACTGAAGCAGTCAACCACAGCAGATTCCTAAACATGCGCTGTCCTACATGTATAACTGTCGTTCAGCTGGAAGAGGCTGTTTCATTGCTTTGATAACATGGCAGAACAGCACAGTACAAAAGAGGATTGTTCATATGAAGACTAATGCTGGGATTAGGGCAGACACAATACCTATCCCATGCTGTTGGTGAATAGATCCAAGGAAGGACGGCTAGAGGGATGAATGATGAAGTCTAATATATACCTAAATGGTCAGTCTAATATACAATGTACATTGGATTTTGGGTAAATTGATTTAAATTCTATTTGAGCATAAAAACAAAATCTAAAACGCAAATGTGCACCACAAATTTTCTCAGGAATACAGCAGGGAAATGCTACATGAACTAATACCATTTTACAGATGTAATCTTATATCGTCCTATAAAGTCAAAGGTTAAAAAATCTTGGTGTAGGTTGCAAATGTTTCACGTTTCAATTTTGACTAAAGCACAAACTGTGTGTCTCAAGTGAATGTTACCACTTTTAAAACATAAAAAAATGGATCTTGCTTTGTAGTTCATTGAAAACTCAAGGTTCTCAAATAGTATGTCCTGTGCTCCTTTGCTCTACGTCTGAAAGTACAACTAAGCAATTCAATACATTTTCAAGCAATGACTGCCGTCAGCTCCAGTGTTTTTGACACAACTAATATTTAGCCATGACCATTGTCTACATACAGTATGTCTCTATAGCTGCTTGATGGGGAATGTTTACGATTGGACACTCATAGTAATAACTAATACAGTGCCTTGCAAAAGTATTCATCCCCCTTGGCATTTTTCCTATTTTGTTGCATTACAACCTGTAATTTAAATAGATTTTTATTTGGATTTCATGTAATGGACATACACAAAATTGTTAAACAAAATAGTCACAATCCAGTCCACCACTGTCAAATGTTTGAAGTCAAAACTACCTGTGAATGTAACAAATCTTAAACTACAGCAGAGGGCGATGACCGAGCCAATCATTGAATACTTGGAGTTTGTGGTCAACGGAATATCCCTAATCAATTATTGACATGCCAATCTGGGTTATCAGACCCCACAGCATCACTCAAACATCTCTACCTCTGCAATTGCACCAGCTTGTGGTCATCAGCCAATCCAATGAACCTTAAAATGGTGGTGAGGGAATTGAGAAAGGGAATACCCTGTGCCAGTCACCATGGGAGAGATCAAGGAGCATGTGGGCACCAGACAGGTGACCCTTGCCACCCATCAAGTCCAGATGCTACCCTCTTGGCCCACCCACAGTCCCATCATCAGTCCTATCACAGACCTATGAATTATTCACTTCCCTCATCAGCCATAATCTGATTATTCATCGCCCCCAAAATCTGAATAATAAAGTTCCTCAGCCACGGCTTTGGCTTTTAGCGCTCATTACCATATTCTCTGTGTGTGTTGTTTATCGGTTTGAAGGTAGGAGGAAAGAGAGATACGGATGGGGGGTTAGCAGGAGTGGCCCTCATCATATTCACCATCAGTCTTCTCTCTCTCTCTCTCTCTCTCTCGCTCTGTCTCTCCCTCTCTCTCACACATCTTTTTGGCATTCAAAGCAGCAGGTGAATAATTCCCATTGAAATAATTGATTATTTGTCCGGTGGAGTGCTTGGTAAATAATGGATGGCTTCATCAGGGACTCCAGGAGCCCACCAGGGAGAGTGACGGCTGGTTTTAATAAGCAGGCCCCCTGAATGGCACCCGCTCTGCAGGGGTAAACAAGCCTGGAGCTTCACACAAAACCTGCTTCCTTTCCACATCACAGAGGGGGAAATAAAGCTATGATGCGTTTTAAAGGATGCTGGATGTGTCCGAACACCCATTCTTGCATTTTAAATAGTAGGCTTTTTGAGTATGCGAAATAGAACGTTTTATAGTATGTGACATTTCGGGAAAGTTCTATGCTTCAAAGGTCCAATGCTTCCGTTTTTTCCATGCCTGTACTGTTGCCTTTTTGGACCAGCTTGAAACCAGCTCTCTGTCTCCCATCATATTCATTACAGGAGTGGTATGAGAAACTGAGACCTAGATGTTATTGGCAGAGAGGTTATGAACTGTCTTTCTTATTGGTCTATTAACAAATGTACCTGGCACCAGGCAGGCCAAAACTCCATCCCACCAAAACAGGCTGAACGTTTTGGCCCAATGAGCCATGTCCCATTGAGACAGTGGTTGGAAAAGAAAAGTCTGAGCCTTTTGGTTAAAACACTGGGGTAAATCCTGTATAAAAAACTAATGCTGCATTACTTACCCCAGTGTTTTACCCAAAAGGCTCAGACTCTTCTGTTTCCTTCTACACGGCCGTCAGCCATGTCTCGCTGGGCCATGGTTCTGGCGAACCTGCTCTCACTTCAAATTAAATCAAATTGTATTAGTCACATGCGCTGAATACAACAGGTAGACCTTACAGTGAATGCTTACTTACGAGCCCCTAACCAACAATGCAGTTTAAAAAAAATGAATTAGAGTAAGAAACAAGTCATTAAAGAGCAGCAGTAGGATAAATCAAATCAAATCAAATTTATTTATATAGCCCTTCGTACATCAGCTGATATCTCAAAGTGCTGTACAGAAACCCAGCCTAAAACCCCAAACAGCAAGCAATGCAGGTGTAGAAGCACGGTGGCTAGGAAAAACTCCCTAGAAAGGCCAAAACCTAGGAAGAAACCTAGAGAGGAACCAGGCTATGTGGGGTGGCCAGTCCTCTTCTGGCTGTGCCGGGTGGAGATTATAACAGAACATGGCCAAGATGTTCAAATGTTCATAAATGACCAGCATGGTCGAATAATAATAAGAATAACAATAAGGCAGAACAGTCAGGTGGAAGTTGAAACTGAAGCAGCAGCATGGCCAGGTGGACTGGGGACAGCAAGGAGTCATCATGTCAGGTAGTCCTGGGGCATGGTCCTAGGGCTCAGGTCAGTTGAAACTGGAACAGCAGCATGGCCAGGTGGACTGGGGACAGCAAGGAGTCATCATGTCAGGTAGTCCTGGAGCTCAGGTCCTAGGGCTCAGGTCCTCCGAGAGAGAGAAAGAAAGAGAGAAGGAGAGAATTAGAGAACGCACACTTAGATTCACACAGGACACCGAATAGGACAGGAGAAGTACTCCAGATATAACAAACTGACCCCAGCCCCCGACACATAAACTACTGCAGCATAAATACTGGAGGCTGAGACAGGAGGGGTCAGGAGACACTGTGGCCCCATCCGAGGTCACCCCCGGACAGGGCCAAACACAATAGCGAGGGGGGTTCAACAATAGCGAGGGGGGTTCCGGTACAGAGTTAATGTGCGGGGGCAACAGTTAGTTGAGGTAATATGTACTATGTACTATGTAATATGAAATATGTAGGTAGAGTTATTAAAGTGACTATGCATAGATGATAACAACAGAGAGTAACAGTGGTGTAAAAGAGGGGCGCTGTAGAACCTTTTGAGGATCTGAGGACCCATGCCAAATCCTTTCAGTCTCCTGAGGGGGAATAGGTTTTGTTGTGCCCTCTTCACGACTGTGTTGGTGTGCTTGGACCATGTTAGTTTGTTGGTGATGTGGACACCAAGGAAGTTGAAGATTTCAACATACTCCACTACAGCCCCATCGATGAGAATGGGGGCGTGCTTGGTACTCTTTTTCCTCTTTTTCCTGTAGTGAAATAGGGTGCAGGCCAGGCAGCAGGCTGTTAGCCAGCCTGCCAGCATAGTGGAGTCTGCCACTAGCACAGTCAGTGTAGTCAGCTCAGCTATCACCATTGAGACCGTGTCTGTGCCTCAACCTAGGTTGGGCAAAACTAAACATGGCGGTGTTCGCCTTAGCAATCTCATGAGGATAAAGACCTCCTCCATTCCTGTCATTATTGAAAGAGATCATGATACCTCACATCTCAAAATAGGGCTACTTAATGTTAGATCATTTACTTCAAAGGCAATTATAGTCAATGAACTAATCACTGATCATAATCTTGATGTGATTGGCCTGACTTAATGGACTGACATGGCTTAATTAAGCCTGATGAATTTACTGTGTTAAATGAGGCCTCACCTCCTGGCTACACTAGTGACCATATCCCCCGTGCATCCCGCAAAGGCGGAGGTGTTGCTAACATTTACGATAACAAATGAAAAAAAAATGGCGTTTTCGTCTTTTGAGCATCTAGTCATGAAATCTATGCAGCCTACTCAATCACTTTTTATAGCTACTGTTTACAGGCCTCCTGGGCCATATACAGCGTTCCTCCTTGAGTTCCCTGAATTCCTATCGGACCTTGTAGTCATAGCAGATAATATTCTAATCTTTGGTGACTTAAATATTCACATGGAAAAGTCCACAGACCCACTCCAAAAGGCTTTCGGAGCCATCATCGACTCAGTGGGTGGGGTTATATAATTCCTGTTTGGCCCTGTCCGGGGGTATCATCGGATGGGGCCACAGTGTCTCCTGACCCCTCCTGTCTCAGCCTCCTGTATTTATGCTGCAGTAGTTTATGTGTCGGGGGGCAAGGGTCAGTTTGTTATATCTGGAGTACTTCTCCTGTCGTATCCGGTGTCCTGTATGAATTTAAGTATGCTCTCTCTAATTCTCTCTTTCTTTCTCTCTCTCTGAGGACCTGAGTCCTAGGACCATGCTTCAGGACTACCTGGCATGATGACTCCTTGCAGTCCCCAGTCCACCTGGCCGTGCTGCTGCTCCAGTTTCAACTGTTCTGCCTGTGATTATTATTATTTGACCATGCTGGTCATTTATGAACATTTGAACATCTTGGCCATGTTCTGTTATAATCTCCACCAGAAGAGCCAGAAGAGGACTGGCCACCCCACATAGCCTGGTTCCTCTCTAGGTTTCTTCCTAGGTTTTGGCCTTTCTAAGGAGTTTTTCCTAGCCACCGTGCTTCTACACCTGCATTGCTTGCTGTTCGGGGTTTTAGGCTGGGTTTCTGTACAGCACTTTGAGATATCAGCTGATGTACGAAGGGCTATATAAATAGATTTGATTTGATTTGTAGTCCACAATCATCTCCTTTGTCTTGATCACATTGAGGAAGAGGTTGTTGTCCTGGCACCACGCGATCAGGTCTCTGACCTCCTCCCAAAAGGCTGTCTTATCATTGTCGGTGATCAGGCCTACCACTGTTGTGTCATCAGCAAACTTGATGATGGTGTTGGAGTCGTGCCTGGCCGTGCAGTCATGAGTGAACAGGGAGTACAGGAGGGGACAGAGCACACCCCCCTTAGGGTCCCCTGCATTGAGCATCAGTGTGTTATTACCTACCCTTACCACCTGGGGGTCGGCCCGTCAGGAAGTCCAGGAAGTCCAGTTGCAGAGGGAGGTGTTTAGTCCACGGGTCCTCAGCTTATTGGTGAGCTTTGACGACACTATGGTGTTCATTTGTCCAGGTGGGAAAGGGAAGTGTTGAGTGCAATAGCGATTACATAATCTGTGGAGCTGTTAGGGCGGTATGCAAATTGGAGTGGGTATAGGGTTTCTGGGATAATGGTGTTGGTGTGAGCCATGACCAGCCTTTCAAAGCACTTCACGGCTACAGACATGAGTGCTACGGGTTGGTAGTCATTTAGGCATGTTACCTTAGTGTTCTTGGGCACAGGGACTATGGTGGTCTGCTTAAAACATGTTGGTATTGCAGACTCTGACAGGGAGAGGTTGAAAATGTCAGTGAAGACACTTGCCAGCGCATGCACGCAGTACACATCCTGGTAATCGGTCTGGCCCTGCAGCCTTGTGAATGTTGACCTGTTTAAAAGTCTTAACCACATTGACTGAGGAGAGAGTGATCACACAATCTTCTGGAACAGCTGTTGCTCTCATGCATGCTTCAGTGTTATTTGCATCGAAGCAAGAACAGAATCAGTTTAGCTCATCTGGCAGGCTCGTGTCACTGCACAGCTCTCAGCTGTGCTTCCCTTTGTGGTCTTTAATGGTTGCAAGCTCTGCCACATCAGATGAGCTTCGGAGCTGGTGTAATGCGATTCGGTTTTTGGCCTGTATTGATGCTTTGCCTGTTTGTCAGAGGGCATAGCAGGATTTCTTATAAGCTTCCCGGGTTAGAGTCCCGCTCCTTGAAAGAGGCAACTCTAGCCTTTAGCTTAGTGCGGATGTTGCCTGTAATCCATGGCTTTTGGTTGGGGTATGTACATTCTGTCACTGTTGGCGTGACGTCCTCGATGCACTTATTGATGAAGACAATGGCTGATGAGGTGTACTCCTCAATGCCATCAGAGGAATCGCAGAACATATTCCAGTCTGTGCTAGCAAAATAGTCCTGTAGCTTAGTATCTGCTTCATCTGACCACTTTTTTATTGATGGAGTCACTGCTGCATCCTGTTTTAATTTTTGCTTGTAAGCAGGAATCAGGATAGAATTATGGTCAGATTTGCCAAATGGAGGCCGAGGGAAAGCTTTCTCTGTGTGTGGAGTAAAGGTGGTCCGGAGTTTTTTCCCCTCTGGTTGCACATTTAACATGCCGATAGAAATTTGATAAGACGGTTTTCAGTTTCCTTGCATCAAAGTCCCCTGCTACTAGGAACGCCGTCTCTGGGTGAACGTTTTCCTGTTTGCTTATGGCGGAATACAGCTCATTCAGTGCGGTCTTAGTGACAGCATCAGTCTGTGGTGGTATGTAGACAGCTTCGAAAAATCTTTAAATCTCTCTAGGTAGATAGTGTGGTCTACAGCTTATCATGAGATACTCTACCTCAGGCGAGCAAAACCTTGAGACTTCCTTAGATATCATGCACCAGCTGTTATTTACAAAAAAATCATTGTCCGTTGCTCCAGACGCAGCTGTTCTATTCTGCCGATACAGCGTTTAACCAGCCCGCTGTATGTTGATAATGTCGTCATTCAGCCACGACTCTGTGAAGTATATGATATTACAGCTTATAATGTCCCGGTGGTAATTTAATCTTCCTTGTAGGCCATCGATTTCATCTTCCAAAGATTTTCCAAAGATTGCACATTTGATAGCAGAATGGAAGGAAGTGGTGGTTTATTCGAACGCCTATGAATTCTCAGAAGGCAGCCCACCCTCTGGCCACTTTTTCTCTGCCTTCTCTTTACGCAAATGATGGGGATCTGGACCTGTTACCGAGAACGCAGTATATCATTCACGTCGGGCTCGTCGGACTCATTAAAGAAAAAAAAGGGTTTTGCCAGTCCGTGGTGAGTAATCGCAGTTCTGATGTCCAGAAGTTATTTTTGGTCATAAGAGAAGGTAGCAGCAACATTATGTACAAAATAAGTTAAAAAAATAAGTTACAAACAACGCAAAATTAAAGATATAAAAAAATAGAATTGGTTAGGAATATGTCAAATGTCAGCCTTGTTCTCCGGCGCCATCTTTATGGCCAAAGCCAGGGCACTGGTACTTTTCGACTTATATTTACATAACAATGGCTAACTGTGAACATTAATACCTTCTTACAGAGCAACTGTTTTGATTATGCAGAAGATGGTGTTTCTGCTCTTAACAAGTTCTCACTGTCAGCCCTAGCTATTGAAACACATTTTCTCTAGTATAACATATGAGTGTATGCATTAATGTAACACTGGTGTCACAGTCGAAAAGCAGCATAACAGCATTGATTCAGTCAGATCATTGAACCCATGCTGTACTAAACTGCAGTGCAAGCACTAATGGGGTCCCCTACCACATTGGTTGGTAGACTTGACAGTTCAAACTGATTGTCCCAGTGGAACATACATGTCAACACATTTCAATTACTGGGCAGTGGGCAAGACACCCTTCAAATCAGTCAGCTGTACTATTTATATACTGAGGGGTGGCCATGGGGCCAGTGACCTCATCAGCATTTACTGTCAACAATTACAAGGCCAAAAGGTTATAGCATATATATCATTTTCAGGAGTTCTTAACTGTATGAATAAAATTAATTATGTCTATTATAAACCTTAAAATGAGGCATTTCCACATCGTGAGGGAGAATAAGGAAAATACATGCAATTGACTTATGGAACAGTAGATTGTGTATTATGATTCATATGCTTTTTATTGAGCTGCCCTCTTGCCCTTGTCTCAATGGGATTTGCTGGACAAATAAAGGTTCATAAATAAATGGTATAAAGTTGTGTATACAAAGTCTTAGACAAGGACTGTCTGTGTCCTTACGGCATGCCTTATTACAGCTACATCACCATCTTCCGTTTTCATATTAATCAAATTCTGGTCTGGATAAAATATAACATTTCTGTTGTGACAAACAATGCTGTTCAGGGCTGATTTTAATAAGACAGTCTGAACTATACAGTACAAATAGATTGCACTCCAAATGAAAACGAATATGTCTGCCTGTGGGCAGAAAATACATGCTAGTTATGAGTCAACATTAAAGTGATGTTTTGTATAAAGGTTTTGTATCATTTCAGTCAGTAGTTTTGAAAGTAATGCTCATGAGCCAAAACGGGTCCCTGAAAATTGTACAATATGTTATGAATTCCTACAGTAAGTGCTTAAGATCCTGGACTGAATCTTTAACTGAGTCAATATAACAAAAGGTCTATTAAACCACATAATCTTGTTTAAAATGCATAGTTCATTAGTCACAGGACTTCCTGTCTCAGAGCTCAAAACGGCACCCTATTCCCTTTATAGTGCACTTATTTTGACCAGGGCCCATAGGGTAGTCCACTATATAGGTAATTGTGTGCCATTTGGGACACATCCTATACAAAACATCTGACAATGGGCTAACAGTCTTAATGCTAAATTAGACGTCAACATTATGTGGTTTAATAGGTTTAATAAACCTGTTGTGTGATTACTTATGTGTGATGTGTCTTGGTTTTAATTAGGCTTCTTCTCACCATTATTTGAAGTGATGTGTCTTGGTTTAAATTAGTGTTGCTTCTCAGCATTATTTGAAGTGATGTGTCTTGGTTAAAATGAGCGTTGCTTCTCAGAGACGTGTGCTCAGGAAATGCATGTGATTAAAACTAACACTAGTCTCGACCCATCTGTGGAATCGTGACTGAAGACAGGATCCTTCTTCATTCTTGGCAGGGAGTCCAACAAAAAGTATTCAACAAGTGGTTAACCAAACACAAGTCCACAAAGTTGTCAGATGAATGTTAACAGTTTGGATTCATTGGTAAGAACATGATTAAAGCGTATTAATACATTGTCCCCTGTAGAGAAAGGGAAATACTGCTGGGTACATTGATTCTGCTTACGCCATAACAGCAGGCAAACAGAAAAGGGGCAGGGGTAATGTTGAACTGTCCCTTTGTTGTCACACAAAGGTGATGTGTTAGACTGTGTTGTACTAGACTGACCTGTGTTGTACTAGACTGACCTGTGTTGTGCTAGACTGACCTGTGTTGTACTAGACTGACCTGTGTTGTGCTAGCTGGACAGACCTGTGAGTCGTGTAGATTAGTCCATGTGCAGAGAGAGAGGGGGGAGTGAGAAAAAGTGACAGAGAAAGAGAGAGAGAGGGAGAGAGAGAGAGAATAATAAAGCCACGGTCGCACCCAAAATTGTTTGTATTGAACTGACCTTTTCCGGAGTGGAAGCTGATCTGTGTCTTTCTGTCACAGCTCAGACTAATGGAGGATTCACAGTGCTCCAAACCACTAAGGTCTATTTCAAATGTCTATCACAGCCAATAAAAAACAAATTCATGTCCTGCCAACACACTATGGCTCATATGATATCAAGTCATATTGCTGAATAACATTTTAATACAACAATGGCTTTTCACAATAATCCCCACAACCTCTGAAATCATCACATTCACATACAGTGCCTTGCAAAATAATTTAGGCTGCTTGGATTTCAAAATATTTTATTGTGTTACAAAGTAGAATTAAAATGGTTTTAATTGTCTTATTCTGTCAACATTTGACACATTGACTTTGTAATGTCGAAGTGGAAGAAAAATCATTATGTTGTTTTGATAAATAAAACATTGTTGTAGCATAAATATTCAGCCCCTATGTTTAGGCAAGCCTACATTAGTTCAGGAGTACATTTCGTCTTAACAAATCACATAGTTACATTGACTCAATCTGTGTGAAATAATATGGGTTAACATTATTTTTTTTATGACTAATCCTTCTCTGTCCCACTAACAGTACATACACACAACATATGTAAGGTCCTTCAGGCAAGTATTGCATTTCAAGCACAGATTCAACGACAAAGATCACAGACATTTTGAAAGACTCATAAAGAAGAGCAGTGGTTGGTAGATGGATAACAATAACAAATCAGACATTCAATACATCTTTAACTATGGTCAAGTTAATAATTATGCTGTGGATTATGTATTAAATCACCCAGACACATCAAAGATACAGTCATCCTTCTGAACTGAGTGGTAGGACAGGAAGGAAACTGGTCATGGTATCAGAACTCGGGATAAGACCCAGATGCAGACAGCTAGTCACATATGTTTATTGACACAAACAGGGGGCAGGCAAAAGACAGGTCAATGGCAGGCAGAGGTCCGTAATCCAGGGCAGGGTCAATAAGGTACAGAACAGCAGGCAGGCCCGTGGTCAGGACAGGCAGAGGTATGTAAATGGGTCAGAGTCAGGCAGGTGCAGAACAGCAGGCAGGCTTGGGGTCAGGCCAGGCAGAATGGTCAGAACCGGGGAAACTAGTAAAGTGTTTTGGTAGGAACTATCCCTTGTCATTTTTCAGCCCAAGTAACTGTAGTGAGGAGTGACAGTGTTTTGTTAGGAACTATCCCTTGTCATGATGCAGCCCAGGTAACTGTAGTGTGGCGTGACCGTGTTTTTTTAGGAGCTATCCCTGCTCATGATGCAGCCCAGGTAACTGTAGTGAGGCATGAGGTGTATTGTTAGGAGATGTCCCTTGTCATGATGCAGCCCACGTAACGGAAGTTTGGACTGACAGTGTTATGGTAGGAGCTATCCCTTGTCATGATACAGCCCAGGTAACTGTGGTGTGTAGTGACAGTGTTATTTTAGGAGCTTTTCCTGGTTATGATGCAGCCCGGGTAACTGTAGAGTGAAGTGACAGTGTTATGGAAGGAGCTGTCCCTTGTCAAGAGGCAGCCCACGTAACTGTATAGTGGCGTGGCCGTGTTTTGTTAGGAGCAATCCCTGGTCATGATGCAGCCCAGGTCACCGTAGTGTGGAGTGACTGTATTATGGTAGGAGCTATCCCTGGTCATGATGCATCCCAGGTAACAGTAGTGTAGAGTGACTGTATTATGGTAGGAGCTATCCCTGCTCATGATGCAGCCCAGGTAACTGTAGTGTGTCAAGACTGTGTTTAGTTAGGAGCTATCCCTGGTCACGATGCAGCCCAGGTAACAGTAGTGTAGAATGACTGTATTATGGTAGGAGCTATCCCTGCTCATGATGCAGCCCAGGTAACTGTAGTGTGTCATGACCGTGTTTAGTTAGGAGCTATCCTTTGGCATGATGCAGCCCAGGTAACTGTAGTGTGTCATGACTGTGTTTAGTTAGGAGCTATCCTTTGGCATGATGCAGCCCAGGTAACTGTAGTGTGTCATGACCGTGTTTAGTTAGGAGCTATCCCTGCTCATGATGCAGCCCAGGTAACTGTAGTGTGTCATGACCGTGTTTAGTTAGGAGCTATCCTTTGGCATGATGCAGCCCATGTAAACGTAATGTGTCTTGACCTTGTTTAGTTAGGAGCTATCCCTGCTCATGATGCAGCCCAGGTAACTGTAGTGTGTCATGACTGTGTTTAGTTAGGAGCTATCCTTTGGCATGATGCAGCCCAGGTAACTGTAGTGTGTCATGACCGTGTTTAGTTAGGAGCTATCCTTTGGCATGATGCAGCCCATGTAACTGTAGTGTGTCATAACCTTGTTTAGTTAGGAGCTATCCCTGCTCATGATGCAGCCCATGTAACTGTAGTGTGTCATGACCGTGTTTAGTTAGGAGCTATCCCTGCTCATGATGCAGCCCAGGTAACTGTAGTGTGTCATGACCGTGTTTAGTTAGGAGCTATCCTTTGGCATGATGCAGCCCAGGTAACTGTAGTGTGTCATGACTGTGTTTAGTTAGGAGCTATCCTTTGGCATGATGCAGCCCAGGTAACTGTAGTGTGTCATGACCGTGTTTAGTTAGGAGCTATCCTTTGGCATGATGCAGCCCATGTAAACGTAATGTGTCTTGACCTTGTTTAGTTAGGAGCTATCCCTGCTCATGATGCAGCCCAGGTAACTGTAGTGTGTCATGACTGTGTTTAGTTAGGAGCTATCCTTTGGCATGATGCAGCCCAGGTAACTGTAGTGTGTCATAACCTTGTTTAGTTAGGAGCTATCCCTGCTCATGATGCAGCCCATGTAACTGTAGTGTGTCATGACCGTGTTTAGTTAGGAGCTATCCCTGCTCATGATGCAGCCCATGTAACTGTAGTGTGTCATGACCGTGTTTAGTTAGGAGCTATTCCTGCTCATGATGCAGCCCAGGTAACTGTAGTGTGTCATGACTGTGTTTAGTTAGGAGCTATCCCTGCTCATGATGCAGCCCAGGTAACTGTAGTGTGGAATGACAGTGTTATGGTTGGATCTATCCCTGGTCATGATGCAGCCTCCATTCTTAATCATAAGCTCTATCAACTCTAAAGCTCTAAAGCAGATTGTCCTGGACTGCCACCGTCAAACACCAGCCTCAATGGTCTGAGTCAAAGCTGTGTCGAACAGGGAGTTACTGAGTGGTGCTGAGTGATCAGTGCTTTTTGAGGTCATTTCCATAAAAAATGTTTTTGTTGAAATTATTGTTTTCGATTTCAATTATTTATTTTTTTCAATTATTTTTTGTAAACATTGAATGCACTATGTATTATATGGGCTGAGTGCTGTAACAGCACAAAATAAAAGTATAAATAAAAGTCCCATGATGGTAGTGATGGTACATTACTGCTTATCATTTATTAACCATTAACCATGTACTCACATTACATTCTTTATGAAAATATTTTAGTTGTTGTGTATACTACATTTTTTTTTATTTGATAACTTCATTATGGAACAAAGGTCACTTTATTAATGTTTACATACACTACTGTTTTACTGATTTCATATGTACTGCTTTCTAGTCCACCCTACTTAACTTTGCTGTACATCCTGTACACTATTCTATCCACATATTCTTCATATATACTATATATTCTATCCACATACAATACTGTCCATAATGTCTATACATCCCATCATATACAGTATATTCTAAATATATTTATACTCCGGACTCCAACATTGCTCGTCCTAATGTTTCTATATTTCTTAATTCTATTCTTGTACTTTTAGATTTGTGTGTTTTGTTGTGTATTGTTAGATATTACTGCACTGTTGGAGCTAGAAACATAAGCATTTCTTAACACTCACAATAACATCTGCTAAATATGTGTATGTGGGAAATAAAATTTGATTTGATTTACTTCCTTCCACGTCATCTCATCTCTATAGAGCTCCTGCATATGCTGTCTGACAAAATCACTATTTTGTAGTTCCTCAAAGTAAATCAGGCATACCTTTATGACTGCAGAATACCTACTATCAATAACTTAGATCTTGTATTTTTAGGTAGCGATACCTCACGAAGCAACAGCTGCTCTCTATATCACCTCACGATCACGCATTGTTCTGTCTCTCCATAGCAGGCGTAATAGAAACGAGGACAAGTAGCTGCGCAATGGATTATGGTTATTGTAGTGAATGACCAAGTTTTATTCTCTAAACTATGTAGAAGAGTGGCTTGTTGGAAACTACAACTCCCTACTACGTTGGACTGTTCAGGCTGGATCTGACTTAGAAAAACTGTGTGATGTGTGCATTGAGCTCAGAGAAGAAGAAAAAATGAACAAAATGGAATTCAATTAATTTAACGGACATCGGTCAATTAGTTGTTTAAAAACAAAAAATTACCAAAATCTTGCACGCATACATACAGTGCATTTGGCACACACAAGCAAAGACATGCAAATATACATACACACACAACAACAACAGCACACACAAGCACACAAACACAAAGTCGAGGGGCTGTTTGATGTGTTGGAGTGTAGATGCAGCCTGAACTGGTTCCCAGCCAGGGTGGGAAATGGAACAAATCCAGGATTAGGGAAGCCTGGGAGACATAGGGGGACATGCTACGTTTGATCTTCGGATTACTGATCCACTTTCCCCTTCATCAAAGGGGCGAGGAGGAATGGGACGAGGAAGAAGCGGGTGAGGAGCGCGATTGAGGGAGCGGGAGTTTTGGAAAGAGTGTGACGATAAGGGTGGATTATTGTGGTGAAGATGCAGGCAGAGGGGCCACGTTGGGGAGACTTGTCAGAGATCACACACTTCTGGGAGACAAGAGATAAAAGGTTGGGAGATGGAGAAAGCTTTCATGAATACGGCATGTTATGTAAACATAAATACGAATGGGAACATGGGCTTCGACATGCGAAGTCGAATGACAGAAGTGTAATTTGCACTTGCATGTGGAAATCAATATGCTAATTATACAGTATACTGGTCATTTCTATTCATGCATATCAGGAGCAGCAGGAATGATGACAGAGTTCCTGGTAACAAAGACTGTCATTATTTCCATATCTGTGTCTCTCTTCTTGTCTTTCAATGGAACCCCAAGTATAGATGCACCTCGACATTTTAATAAACACTATGATTAGACAGTTATTTCTTTAGCTCAAAGAAAACAGAGTGAGATGCTCTGAGACAAGGTCCAGACTTGTCTAATGTGAGATGCCACTCTATTTCCCATATGCTGGAAGAAATGGTAATCTACGGAGCCATGGAAGGTGTGAATGTACTTTTGAAAAATGATTTCTGGGTGTACATGCAATACCTTTTAGTGTGCATGCAATACTTTTTTGTGTGCATGGGTAGTCCATGGTCAAACATGTCAACTCTGTAGCCTCATGTTTGCTGTAGCCCATACAAGTAAGGTGGCTGAAAGTAACATTGCTGTAGTGATGGCAGCCATGTAACCAGTCCTGGTGCAGAGTAGACAGGAAACAACTGTGGCTGTGGCTGGATACTGTAGCAGGAAGGGATACCAAGCTGATCATAGGTGATATGTCTTGGAGGGTGTCTCTCTCTTTGTGGTATCTGGTAGTCTGGTTCTTCAGGTTCAGCAGCATCAGTTAATGAAGGAAAGGCACTTGGTGGACGATCATCAGGCAAATTTTCAGCAGGCAAGTTCATCTCCTCAGCAGGCAGGTTTTTAGCTGTTGTTGTCTCCTCCAGCCGCTTTTCAACAAGAGGCTGTGCTGGTAGCGTATCAGAGACTGGCACTGCAACTGTCTGTTTCACTGTTGGGGGCCTGTGTTCCCACTCTCTCGCTGTTTCAGCATTCATCTCCTCAGGTACTGTAGGAGATGTGGGAACCTGTAGCGGCTCATGATCAAGGTCATATTCATCCCCGCTGTCTTGATCAGAATCTAGAGGCTGAGATGCAGGCTGATGTCTCCTCGTTTTCTGACTTTTGTCCACTTTGGTCATTTCTGGTTATGTCTCAAAAGGTAAGTGGTGACAGGACATGAGCAGGATTCTGTGCAGGACCCTGGAGCGTCCCCTACCCTTTTCTGGTCTCAATTCATAAATCGGTAGGTCTGAACCCATTTGTCTCACCACTGTGTGAATTGTATCTTCCCAATAGTTACGGAGTTTTCCTGGTCCTCCTCTTGGTGTCAGGTTTTTAATCAGAACTCGCTCGCCAGACTGTAGCACTGAACTCCTAACTTTAGTGTCATAGTACTTCTTACTTATTTCAGTGGCTTTCTGAGCATTTTCATTTGCAATGGCGTATGCTTCTTCCATCCCTCGTTTCCAGTTCTCCACATAGTCCCGCTGGTTACTGGAACCTGCCTCTGTGCACAATCCAAAGAGCATATCAACTGGAAGCCTGGGTGATCTCCCAAACAGAAGATAAAATGGTGAATAGCCAGTCACTTTGCAACGGGTGCAGTTATAGGCATAAACCAGTTTGTTCAGAGACTCCTTCCAATTTGACTTTTGTGTCTCAGTTAGTGTCTTTAACATACCTTAAGGGAACATTTTGACATTTCGTGTATGGTTAGTGAGAAAGTCCATATTGGAAATGTACGGTCCCTTACTAGACGTCCGAAAACGTTTGTAAAATTCGCGGATGGCGTCGGGCCGAGCGGCAGGGCCGGACCTACCGGGAAGTCATCAAATGAACTTTGTCAGACATTCGGTTTCCGTTTTATAAAATAATGAAATTTTGGTCATTTTTCCGCTGTTCCGGAAAATCCCACAAAAGGACATAAGCAATCATATTGCAATTGGACAAAACATCACGAATCACGACGGGGCCTTATCTCGAAAACGGAAAATATTTCGAAGCCAAAACTCGGTGAGCGTAGGTTTGGCATAATGGGCAGTTGCCCCCGAACAAGATGGCGTCTAGGCCTCAACGGTTTTTGAGTTATGGCCATTATTCTTGGATTAAAGGTACAAAATGAAAATAAAGAAATTATTTTTCCACTTCACGTCAAAGTCAAGGAGCCTCCGGTGTCAATAAAAAAAGAACCAGCCAATTATCTATCGTCATTTAAGAGAAATCGTACAATGACAGATTGGTGATGTTCAAAGATAGGTGTTTTTTTCTCAACAGTTACAGATCCAGTTGCAGGGTGTTCATACGAATCTTTTTAAAGTGTGCTGCGGAGCTCTGCGAGATTTCTGTGATTTTCTATGATTTTCTGAAATAACACACACTCACTAAACCCTCCGTAAATAACTCAGTTCTTAACGTAAAGACTTAAAACTCAGGATTCTGTAAAGGCATACCCCAATCAGGATATGAGTTTATTTATAGCTTCCTGTGCCAACCGGAAATGCCTTAAATGGTGTCACAGGGGCAGTTTCCAAGGGTTAAAAAGGTCAGATCTTTTCAAAACTTCATATGTTTGATTAGGCAACACCCATAAACTGTAAGTCAGTCATTTCTTCCAGCAGATGTCAAATAAAAGCTCTCACACACACAGCAAGGATGGAGTGACAAAGTGCGGTGCTTAAAGACACAGAGAGCAGGCAATGGCATTACCATAATCCCTAGGCCGTGCCGAGTTCAACGAGATATCCCGCTTGACCGTAGCTCGCTCGGTCTAAGCGCAGCGACCATTAGAAAAGTGGGCCCAAAATGAAGCCTGCCCCACAATGTAATTTGAGAAACACAATTCAACCTCAGGTACGTTCCTAAGGTCCTCCTGATCCGTGCAAGCCTAACCTTGACCATGTGGCATTAACCCTTAACAGTTAAAAGAAGGTGTTTACATCAAACAGTTTGCATTGACTTCTCTCCCCATAGGAATACATTGCCTGCACCCCTAAATTCAACCTGAAGCCTATATGGGTTATGAATGCCGTATGAACCTGTCTTCGGTAACAGTCCATCAGGCCACTATGAGGTCTACCTGTGTTGATTCTAAGCTTCCTGGACCAACCGGAAGTGGTTAAAATCAACCTTAAAGTGTATATCCATACCCTGCCTGCAGTTTGATAGACATAGTGCATTCAACCCTGTGTAAATCAGTCAATTCTTAACGTAAAGACTTAAAACTCAGGATTCTGTAAAAGCATACCCCAATGAGGATTTGTGTTGACTTATACCTTCCTGTGCCAACCGGAAGTGCCATAATTGGTGTCTCAGGGGCTGTTTCGAAGGGTTAAAAAGTCAGATCTGTCCAAAACTTCATATGTGTGATTAGGCAACCCCCATGAACTGTAAATCAGTCATTTTTCCCATAAAATTAAATCACACTAAAACACAACTTGGAAGGAGGGACGTATTGGGGTGCGTAGAGACAGACAGTGGCTGCAATAGTTAGCTTTGTTCGAGCTAAAAAAGAACCGTCAGACCTAGAGTTCCGAAACTTTAGAAACCTGTTCTAGACCTCCGGTCGATAGTGCGTGGTGAGTTAGGTGGCTCTAGAAGGTTCTCGGACCGAGAAACAGCCTCGTACATTTGCAATGACTTCAATTCATTTTGACCATTACAAAAATGACGACATTTAGAAAAGTCTCAGAGACGCAAGGCTAGGTGCATTGAAACCGGCTCGGCCCATAGAGACAGACCCCAACGTTTCTGTCCGATAGCTCATTCAAGGACCCTGTAGCAAGGCATGTAAAAAGTGGATTTTCAGCACCAATTAGGGTTTTGCTTGGGCACCGAAGGACCTATCGAGCCGAAACTCGGGATTCGGGGTCGCCTCACATAGGCCTTCACATAATGTCCGAACTGGACCCGCAGCTAGAACGTAACTATGTGTTTTACCTTTTTATTATGTTTTAAACTGAAGGCGCTGTAAATTATGGGCCTGCTCTGACATATGTGATAGTTGGCTTCTAAATGAGTAGGAAAAAGTGGGTTTGGTGTCAATTAATATCAGTTTGGTGTCATAATGACATCTAATTGACTGATGGACACTGACTTGCTAGTTGACTTTTGTACATTTGCAATATGTTTAAACGGAGAGGGACCATCACCAAAATGGCATTCTGAAATCAACACAAAAAATGGCATCACCATAGTCTGCAGACTGTGCCGAGTTCAACGAGACGCCCCGCTTGACCGTAGCTCGTTCTGAGTGCAGCGACCTTGAAAAAAAGAAGGCCCATAATGAAGCCTGCCCCACAATGTCATTTGATTTTGGGTGGCAGTGAGAGAACCGTTAGGGTGAGAAGCACAATTCGACCTCAGGTACGTTCCTGAGGTCCTCCCGATCCATGCAAGCCTAACCTTGACCGTGTGGCATTAACCCTTAATAACAGTTAAAAGAAGGTGTTTACTTCAAACAGCTTGCTTTGACTTCTCTCCCCATAGGAATACATTGCCTGCACCTCTAAATTCAACCTGAAGCTTATGTGGGTTATGAATGCCTTATGAACCTGTCTTCTATGACAGTCCATCAGACCACTATGAGGTCTACCTGTGTCAATTCTAAGCTTCCTGAAGCAACCGGAAGTGGTTAAAATCACCCTAGAAGTGTTTTGAAAAACATAACCTGTCATTATGAAAATCACCGTATTCAAACCTGTCTAGATCAGTCAATTCTTAACTTAAAGACTCAGGATTCTGTAAGTGGCTATGTCAATCAAGACATGTGTTTACTTATAGCTTCCTGTGCCAACCGGAAGTGCCATAATTGGTGTCTCAGGGGCTGTTTCGAGGGGTTAAAAAAGTCTGATCTTTCCAAAACTTCATATGTGTGATTAGGCAACCCCCATGAACTGTAAATCAGTCATTTGTCCCATAAAATTTCAAAGGAAAACTAAATCACTCACACACACAGCTTGGAAGGAGGGACCCATTGGGGTGCGTAGAGACATACACTGCCTGCATTAGTTAACCTTGTTGGAACTTTTAAAGAACCGTCAGACCTAGAGTTCCGAAACTTTAGAAACCTGTTCTAGACCTCAGGTCGATAGTGAGTGGTGAGTTAGGTGGCTCTAGAAGGTTCTCGGACCGAGAAACAGCCTCGTACATTTGCAATGACTTCAATTCATTTTGACCATTACAAAAAATGACGACATTTAGAAAATTCTCAGAGACGCAAGACTAGGTGCATTGAAACCGGCTCGGCCCATAGAGACGGACCCCAATGTTTCTGTCCGATAGCTCATTCAAGGACCCCGTAGCAAGTCATGGAAAAAAGTGGATTTTCAGCACCAATTAGGGTTTTGCTCGGACACCAAATGACCTATCGAGCCGAAACTTGGGATTCGTGGTCGCCTCAGCTAGGCCAACACATAACATAAGAAATGGACCCGCAGCTAGAACGTAACTACGTGTTTTATGGTTTTTGTATGGTTTGAACCGAAGGCGTTGTGAATTTTGGGCCAGCTCTAAAGTATGTAATAGTTGGCTACTAAACGAGTTGGAAAAAGTGGGTTTGGTGTCAGTTTGTATCAGTTTGGTGTCAGAATGATATCTAATTGACTGATGGACTCTTGTCCATTTGTAATATGTTTAAACAGTGAGGTACCATCACCAAAGTGACATTCTGAAATCAACCCTAACGAGCCATTGAGATGAACCAGAATCACTGCCCAGCCATCCCGAGTTCATCGGGCCAGTCAATTTCACATTCCTGCAGGATTTTTATAGCATGACAAATTCGTGATGGTACCTGCCCATTGAACCATATTGCAAATGCACAGTGACTTTGCAAAAGTAAGAAAACATAAACAAATGGACATAATGAAATCACCATATTTTTATTTTTGGGTTACCAGGTGCCTATTTTAAACAGTCCATAAAGCACTCAGGACGGCCCCCATGGATAGTGGGCCGTAGTAGGGTACTCCCATAGCGGGCATGGACAATAGGAGTCCCGGTAAATGCATTTACAACCATATTTTTATTTTTGGGTTACCAGTTGCACAACAATGCACGTGCATATGCAATATGATTCTATAGTGAAAAAACATCACCAAATGGACATGATGAAATCAACACAACGAGTGATGGAAAGGAACAACTATCACTGCCCAGTCATCCTGTGTTCCCATAGCGGGCATTAATATCAGAATGACCGGTAAATGCATTTTACAACCATATTTTTATTTTGGGTTACCAGGTGCCTATTTTAAACAGTCCATAAAGCACTCAGGACGGCCCCCATGTATAGAGGGCCATAGTAGGGTACTCCCATAGCGGGCATGGAAAATAGGAGTCCCAGTAAATGCATTTACAACCATATTTTTATTTTTGGGTTACCAGTTGCACAACAATGCACGTGCATTTGCAATATGATTCTATAGTGAAAAAACATCACCAAATGGACATTCTGAAATCAACCCTAACGAGCGATTGAGATGAACCAGAATCACTGCCCAGCCATCCCGAGTTCATCGGGCCAGTCAATTTCACATTCCTGCAGGATTTTTATAGCATGACAAATTCGTGATGGTACCTGCCCATTGAACCATATTGAAAATGTACAGTGACTTTGCAAAAGTAAGAAAACATAAAAAAATGGACATGATGAAATCAACACAACGAGTGATGGAAAGGAATAACTATCACTGCCCGGCCATCCTGTGTTCATCAGGCCAGTCAATTTTGCATTTCTGCAGGATTTTTGAGCATGTCAAATTTCTTTTGGCATTTGGCCAAAGAAAAAGTGACTTTTGACTTTGACTTTTGACTTCCTATGAAATCATATTGCAAATGGACAAAACATATGCCTTGTGCACAAGAAAAAAAAATATGATAATACAAGTTGACAAAAGTATAGTTTGAGCAAAGTATAGTTTGACTTTTGAGCATGCCAAATTCGTGATGGTAAATTCCCATTGAAACATATTGCAAATGCACATGCATTTGCAATATGATTCAATAGTGAAAAAACATCACCAAATGGACATGATGAAATTAACACAACGAGTGATTGAAAGGAACAACTATCACTGCCCGGCCATCCCGAGTTCATCAGGCCAGTCAATTTTGGCATTTGGCCCCCAAAAAAGTGACTTTTGACTTCCTATGAAATCATATTGCAAATGGACAAATCATATTCCTTATGCACAAGTAAAAAAAAATATTATGATAATAACATTTTACAAAAGTATATTCAT
Source organism: Oncorhynchus tshawytscha (assembly GCF_018296145.1). Taxonomy (NCBI): domain Eukaryota; kingdom Metazoa; phylum Chordata; class Actinopteri; order Salmoniformes; family Salmonidae; genus Oncorhynchus; species Oncorhynchus tshawytscha. The sequence goes on from NC_056449.1 coordinate 25,995,594, forward strand.
ACAGTTCTTACACATGATTAATTTACTTAAAATCGAAACAATTTCGAAAAACGGTCCAGAAAGCACTTTTTTACGAGGGTGATAAGTTTTTTTTAAAAAGTTCACATTTTCGACTTTTGACTTCCTATTAAATCATATTGCAAATGGACAAAACATATGCATTATGCACAAGTAAAAAAAAAATGATGATAATAAAATATGACTAAAGTATGTTGATACAGTTCTTATACATGTGTAATTGACACAAAAATCGAAAGAATTTCAAAAAACGGTCCAGAAAACACTTTTTTAAAGGTGTGTGAAGTTTTTTACAAAATTTTGACATTTTTGACTTTTGACTTTTGACTTCCTATGAAATCATATTGCAAATGGACAAAACATATGCCTTATGCGCATGTAATAAAAAAAAAAAATGATGATAATAAAATATGACTAAAGTATGTTGATACAGTTCTTATACATGTGTAATTGACACAAAAATCGAAAGAATTTCGAAAAACGGTCCAGAAAGCACTTTTTTAAGGGGTGATAAGTTTTTGACAAAAAAAATCATTTTTTCAAAATTTGAATTTGATGTTGACTTGGGTTGCAATGTGAAAAACCCCGGTGGAGCGCAATCGCCACCTGTTGGATTTTTGAGGTGTTACAACTGGCACTTGCCATATGGCATTTGCAATCAATTTTGCATGAATCAACACCGATTTGGGTGGTATTGTACATTGTGTATATGGTTTGTCCAATGCCAATGATTTGCCATTCATTTTTGTCCATTTCAGGGGGGTATTCCCTTACATTTGCAACAATGTTCTATTCATGCATTCCACTTGACTGTTTCCCATCGGGTGATAGGGTGTTGTTCTGGACCCCGCCATGCCACTGAGTTTCTTTAACTGATGGAACAACTGATTTTCAAATTCTCCCCCTTGGTCAAGGTGGATGCGGGACGGGAACCCAAACTTCAGGGCAAAGTCATTGAAGATGAGATTTGCAGCAGTTTTACCTGACTTTGATGTGGTGGCGTAGGCTTGAGTGAAACGTGTAAAATGATCAACAATCACGAGGATGTACTAATATCCCCCTTTGCATCTGTCGAGATGAAGGAAGTCTATACATACCAGTTCAAATGGCTGTGTTGTCACAATGTTTGTCATTAGGCATTTTCTCTTTGGACTGAATTTCTTTTGCTCTTTAACTGGCGGTTTGGAACCAGACAGTTTGAAATTGAGCACAGGATGGATGACCGGATCAGATTCTTGTGCTTCTCTTATCCCATCTTTTGGGATCGAGCTGGTTGTTGCAGTGGTTGTCTCACCTTCAGCTGACCAAGGTACAACAGCCTCTTTCTGTACCTCAACTGCTTGTATCATGGCGGCAATGGTGTCTGGTGGAAGCTCCTCAGAACATTCTCTCATCAGTGACTCTACATCCAGTGGCATCCTTGACAAAGCATCTGCATCACCGTTCTCTCTGCCTGGCCTGTACTTTATTGTGGAAATCAGCCAAGTCTGCAACCCACCTGGAAGTGGTTGCGTTCAGTTTTGCAGTAGACAGAATGTAGTTGAGCGGGTTGTTATCGCTGTATACAGTGAAGGTCGGAGCATAGTACAAATAGTCATGGAACTTATCAGTGATTGCCCATTTTAGAGCTAGATATTCTAGCTTGCTCGAGTGGTAGTGATAGTTCTTCTCAGCTGCTGTTAAGGTTCGAGAGCCATAAGCAATGACCCTAAGCTTCCCATCTTGCTTTTGATAAAGAACTGCTCCCAAGCCTTGGTGTGACGCATCAGTGTGTACAACAAATGGCTGAGTGAAATCAGAGAAACCTAAAACTGGTGGGTGAAGCAAACACTCAATCAGCTGTTCAAGTGCCTGTTGATGCTGGTCAGTCCACAGGATTGGCTTGTTTGAGGGTACCACATGACTTACTTTCTTTGTTTTTGTTTTCCGTGGGTGGTCAGGTAATTTCTCTGAATCTGCTTTCAGGAGGTCACACAGGCAGCTGGCACTCCTTGAAAAGTCTTTGATGTACTGTCTGTAAGTGAGTAAACCAAGCATTTTTCTGAGCTGGCCCACAGTCTCTGGTCTGATTTCTTTCAATGCTCTTACTGCTTCAAAATCGGCTGGGTCAATTCGGCTGCCCTCTGCAGACACTATTCTGCCCAAATAACGGACCTGGGGTTTAAAGACATCACACTTACTTGGTTTGAGTTTAATGCCATACTCTCTGAGACGCTGCAAAGTTTTTCGCACATCATTCACATGGCTGTCGAATGTTTTACTGAAAACTAGCGTGTCGTCCAGATAAGGAATGCAGATGTTATCCCGGAGCCCTTCCAAACACTCCTCCATACACCGCTGAAAAGCTGCAGGAGCGTTCATGAGGAGAGGGAGAACCAGGAATTACCACCTAAACTGTCCTTGGATCCGATGTCTTGGACCAGAGGGATGGGCTGGCGGTCGGGATGTGTCTTTCTGCTCAGGTCTCTGTAATCTATACACAACCGGAGGGTCCCGTCCTTCTTACGAACGCACACGACAGGTGAAGAATATGAAGAGTTTGACTTCCTAACCCAGCCCTGGACTATGAGGTCATAAAGGTAACCCTTTATCTCCTGATACAGTGACCTGGGCACTGACATGTATGTGCACTTTACTGGTTCAGAGTCCTTTAGAGAAATAGTCATTTTCAATCGTTCAATGCAGCCAATGTCATTGTCTGATCTGGAGAAGGAGTGACACTCTTCTCTATGCATTTGCCTAACAACCTCTCTCTGCTCTTCGGTTAGGTGAGTTAAACCTACTGGTGGATCCCACTATTCAGTAGCAGTACATGGGGTTCGAACGCTGATGTGATTCACTGTGGCTGGGGTGACAGTTTTTTCAAAGACTTGGGCAGGTAACACAGTCATAATGGTTTGTACTGTACCGATTATTGTGCGTCCTAGCAGGGCAATGTTGTGGTCAGTGGGGTTAGAGACATCAAGCAGGATAACTGGAAAAACACCTTTCCTGACTCTGACTAGTGTGTCAAAGAACTCTAGGTTGTCTGGCCACTGCGGGTTCAGGTCTGGCTGGAAAAGCATTGTCATGTCATCTTTGAAAGGCTGGGAAGCTACACTGCACTCAATCTGAATGCTATTGTGTTTTGGTACAGCAACCTTCTCTTTCTTGGTTTTCACTGCGTATTCATCTGTCTGTTCTGCGCTAACAGCCTGTATAAAAGCTCTCACCTTGTTTCTTTTGAGGCTTGGGAAAGCTGTTTTTACTGTACTGTATCGTTTAGTCTTTTCGGTCATTGTCAGGATGTGCTCGATAACATTGGAACCTATGATGGGATGAGATAGGTGTCAGCCTTTCATTACCAGCACCGGGATGATCAGTTCCTTTGTTTGGTCAGTTTCAGATGCTAGCCGAAAAGTTGTTTCAATCCATCCCAGGTACGGCATTTCAGTCCCATTTGCTGCAGTCAACCTTAGATCATCAGGTGAGTCCAGGATTTCTGAAACATCTCTCAGCCTTGAGTTTGGGAGAGATTCCTCTTTCCATCGTTCATCAATGACCGATACCTGAGAGCCTGTGTCCCATAGAGCTTGGAGGTGGTGGCGATTCAGGTGACACTCAATAAGGCACTGTCTGCCGACTAGCGAGGTGACGTTACGGGGTGGCAACCTTGAGCTAGGGATGGTAAGGAGTGGGCATTTTCCTCTGTGCAGGAAAACCTTTCACTGGTAGAGTAAATTTTCAGGTGAGTGCATTTTTCCTTATGTTTAGTCCAATGTTGGTTTTGACATACTTTGGAACAGTACAGTGTCTCTTTACATGATGAACATTGTTTCAGGTTCTCAAATGAATCTTCTCTGGCACAATTTGCACATTTCTGGGACTTTTTGGTAGCTACGGTTAACACTCGTCCCTCAGCGGTAACCCGTTTCCGTTTAAAGGGGCCTCCCTTGATGGTCTGGCTCCCCGGATTTTACATCCAGCTTGAAAATGTTCTCCACTCCCACATCGGAAGCAGTGTGTGCAGCGTGCATCTGTTCTGGCCTGCTGGCAGACAAAACACCTCCTTGGAGCTTGAGCAGAGCGGTTGGTATACCGCTTAGGTGCATATTGATGCTGCGTAGGGTCAGGTGCTTGGGACCAACTGTAGTTGCTGTAATACTGCCGCTGGGAAACAGGTGGCTGGGGGTCCCTATCTGGCCTCCTAACTGGGAGTGGGACATAGGCACAAGGCGGTGACTGAAACATAGGCTGCTGTAATGTCTCCTTAATCTGAGCAATCTCTGCACTGAGACCTTTTAGAGAAGCTACACCTGTCTTAAATTCAGCTAACTCTGTTAACAGTTCTGCGGGTATGTTAGCTTTGGTTTCCTTCACAGGACCCTTTGCAGATGGCGTATCTTCTAACTGGACTACACTTACAGTTGTAGCAGGCTGTGGGGCATTAAACCACTTTTTGTTTCGTCTTTCTATTTCATTAGCGCAAGCAATGTTAAGCTTCTCTAGCAAAACCTCATCTGATGTTTCGCTCTCTAGCAGGAGAGGCTGCATGTCTATCATGATACTGTCACTCTGGAGACCCGTAAGGACTGTGTGTAAACACATGCTCTGGACTAGAGCAGGGTCATACTTAAGCCCTGATTCTGACTCCTGGGATGCAAACAGTACTTTCTGCCTCAAATCTAAGACGCGCATCAGGAAGCTTTGAGGGGTCTCCTTGCTATGCTGTGCTTCTGAAGCTAGCTGTTTGTAAAGCTCTGTTGCACTCTTCTCTTGGAAGTGGGAATGCAGGATACATCTAAGTGTGGGAAGAGTTAGCTGGGTTTTACCTTCCAAGTAGCTGTGTAGCTGTGAGCCTGGAGAAATAGCCCTGACTACTGTGTCTACTATTTCTACCTCAGGATAGCCTCTGTTAAGTCCATTCTCGATCTGATGGGCAAGGCTGGAAAAAATCAGTTTTTCTTTCTGGCCCGGTTCACCTATCTGACCAGAAATGTTCAACTCTTTGCGCCAGTATGAGCTGGGTTGTGCATTGGGTGAGAGCGGCACGCTCCTCTGAAGATTGGCATGGGGTTGGGGCTGACGCAGAGAATTACTGGCTTTGGCTGCAGTAATCTGCTCAGTTCCCACCCCTTGTTGTGGGGTTACAGTTCTCAGTTCCTCTATTCTGTGATGTGTTCCGGCTGGTTCAATATCATGGTCAGTTTGCACGGTTTTGTTATCTATGCCACTGATCATCTCTGTCATTTCGTCTTTAAGTAGCAGCAATTCCGACATGCCGTCATCTTCTAGCTCTGCAACTTCCTCTCTTTCAAGGAACATCATAATGTGAGTCATCAATGATATGCGGGATTTGTCTTTAACATCTCTTCTCTGTTCGCCTGATTTTTCAAGGAAATCACATATCTCTAGTAACTTGTCTTTAGTTAGGGTGTGCAATTCTCCTACTACCTCTTCCTGTAGTTCTTACAAGGCGCTTCTCATGTTGACAGAACAGGAGGAACTTTTACTGTGCAGGAGTTGACTCTGAATTAGATGGTCCTTACTGTCTCTGATGGTCGATCAATGGCCTCAGTTGACACGTACTTAACCACTAACTTCCAGCTCCCCTCAAACAGCAATACTTTCCTCACTGCAGCCTGCCTGAGTTGTTATGTGAGGATTTAGCTGGCTCGGAATTCAGCGACCAGGATGTGGAAACTGGACATCTGAGCAGCAATCTCAGCGGAGCCTCTAAAAATGTTACGCCCCTGAAAACAGGGAAGAAATAATCACGAGAGTGATACGGTGTTTTCTCAATTCAAAATTTAGTGCAATGAGAAAAGACCGCGATTTCCCCAGGAATATGGGTGGAGACCAGAGCAATCGATCTCAGGATCATAGATTAAGAGCATTTCGTAGATCACAGATTAACACTTTTAGGCACCACAAAATAAAGTAATCAATATAACGTTTACACATTACTCTCACAATTCGTACCCTTTGTACGCTTGACGGATTTTAACTTTAACACAATTATATGAATGTTATCAATCTCTATCAACTAATACTGAATGCATGATCTTTTTAACCTTAGATGTTTTAAGATCCTCACATACATGAACTTACTAATACTTTTTAATGTATAACAGGCTTTGAATATTTCCTTTAACCTGTCACACATGCAATACTTTTTAGTGTACATGCAATACGTTTTGGGTGCATGCAATACTTTTTAGTGTACTTGCAATAGTTTTTAGTGTGCATGCAATAGTTTTGGGTGCAAACGGAATACTTTTGGTTATCGCCTGAAAAGTCTGTGTTAGCATTGCTGCTAGGTATCGGCAAATATTTCCATCTAAATTAGTTTCTAGCTAAACACTATTTTGACCAATGCCAGCCAAGCTTGCTAGGTAGCAAAAGTTGAATATATGGACATGTATGTGGGGATTCAATGACAGTGGACCACATTTACCATGGAGGGACTAGATGCATGTTTTTGTGTGCTTGCAAATGTAACAAGCTAAGCACAACCTCTAGCTAAGCACAACACTTTTCCAAATAACCAGTTTTCAAAGAATACACATGATTTCTTCCTAAATTATGGTTACTTTTTCAGTGTTATCCAATCATGGCTTTATGTCAAATGCATAATAACATAATCAGCCAAAGAGGGTTCCAAAAAAGTGTATTTTATGTAGCTGCTAGGTAGCTAGCTCGTAGCTGTTTTCCGAAAGTTTTAATTTTAATTTAACCTTTATTGTACTAGGCAAGTCAGTTAAGAACAAATTTTTATTTACAATGACGGCCTAAACACATTTTTTTTATTGTTTGCACAACGAAAAGCAAATCAAAAACACACCGTAGCCCTTCCAGGGCTCCATAGTAACCATAGTAACAAGAGGCAATTCACAAGTGCAACATGAATGTAAAACCAATATAACACATAATACACCAGTGGTAAGATAGTTCTTCATTAATTCCCCACATGGAAAATTTACATATCCAGATTAATCATCATACTCAGACAAACATTATGTTATCTTATTGAACGACTATAATAGACTGTAATTAAATGAACAAAGAGAAGTGCTCTTCACCCTGTTGTGATGAATTAACAATCAATTCCCGCCAATTCAACATATGAGAATAAGCACTCTCCATTTACCTCAGAGATGCATTTTGTCCATCTCATTTCCATAGTGAATTATAGGGCTGGGTGGCCACACAGGTGGAGAAGGGGAAAACAAAACAGATAAAAAAAGACCTTTGGGATGATGCAAATTAGTTGCTTGTGTGTGTTTCTGTTAAAGTGTGTGTGCGTGTCTGTGTATGTGTGTGTCTGTGTGTGCTTGCATGTTGAAGTGTGTGTGTGTATCTGTGTGTACTGGGTGTGTGCATGCGTGTTGAAGTGTGTGTGTGTGTGTGTGCGCGTGCGTGTGCGTGTGTGCGCGTGCGTGTGCATGTGTGTGTGAGTGAGGTTGTTTTTCTTTCCGCTATTTCCTCTGAGGAATAAAGGACTACTCGTAAAATGGAGGGCCAACTCTTTGTGCAGCTCCTCTCCCTCAATAAATTGGCTTCCCATGCCTTTCCAGCAGAGTTCTTTATTAACCAACCCTCCATTGACAAAGAAAGAAAGAGATAGAGAGATACTAACAAAATCAATACCTTAGTGACAGGCTTGCTGTTTAGCATGTGGAGAGGGAAGCGGAAGCTCTTTCAGTGTGATACAAACGCAAATCACACTGTTCGCTTTGATATTTCAAGCCTCTCCGAGATGGAGATGTGCCCCCACTCCTTCTGTCTGCTTGCATACACGCATGCACAAATACACGCACGCACACACACACACACACACACACACACACACACACACACACACACACACACACACACACACACACACACACACACACACACACACACACACACACACACACACACACACAAACTTTGAAGGCAAGCCATCATGGGCAGATGATTCATCCTCATCCACTGCTGGTGAGTAGAAAGGTGAATGAACTAGCACTGGTTCCCACACATAGTATCTGCTAATCTTCTAGCTGTTGAAGAAAATGTAATGCCAAAGTAGAAACCTTTCATTGAAGTGTGTGTGTGTGTGTGTGTGTGTGTGTGTGTGTGTGTGTGTGTGTGTGTGTGTGTGTGTGTGTGTGTGCCGGGAGAATACTGTGAATACTGATGATACCTGATGGTAATAGTGTGCCGTTTTGAAATATTTAGTTTGAAGCCTTCTCCAAACCATATCCCTAACCTTAACCACTCTGAATCCATGCCTAAACTGATATCCTTTGTGTTGTTACTCTTTTAACCCTGTAACCATGCAGAAAAAATGCGTAAAATATAGACCATATAATAGATCCATAACACATCGAATTTCAAAGTTGGGGAGGTAGGGAGGTTAAAAAATAAGCCTCATAAACATATTTATCTGTCTTTGTACGTACAGACACATGCACACACACACACACACACACATACACACACACACACACTCACTCACACCTACAATACACACACACTCACAGAAAAGGTACACATTGACAGCATACAAACTCACACATACAACACACACACAGCTCGCTCAGAGCGCAGCGCATCTTGTCATAGCGGAGTCAGCGTCCCGTGATGCGGACAGGTCCAGATGGTGCTGTCACGGCTGTCACCAAATCCCATCTCCCAGAATACACCTGTGACAGCTGGAACATGTGTGCCCAGTCGCAGCACCAAAGCAATGGAGACTAATTATCACCACCAGTCATAGACGGACCACTCTTTCTCATAGACGGGTCACACTTTCTCATAGACGGGTTATTCTATCTAATAGACAGGTTATTCTTTCTCATAAATGGATCCCTCTTTCTTCATTGACGGACCACTCTTTCTCATAGACTGGTCACTCTTTCTAATAAACAGGTAATTTTTTCTAATAGACGAGTTGTCCTTTCTCATAGACGGGTCACTCTTTCTCATAGACGGGTCGCTCTTTCTCATAGACGGGTCACTCTTTCACATAGACGGGTCACTCTTTCTCATAGACGGGTTACTCTTTCTCATAGACTGGTCACTCTTTCTAATAAACAGGTTATTCTTTCTAATAGACAAGTTGTTCTTTCTCATAGACGGGTCACTCTTTCACACAGACGGGTTATTCTTTCTCATAGACGGACCACTCTTTCTCAGAGACGGACCACTCTTTCTCATAGACGGGCCACTCTTTCTCATAGACGGACCACTCTTTCTCATAGACGGGCCACTCTTTCTCATAGACGGGCCACTCTTTCTCATAGACGGGCCACTCTTTCTCATAGACGGACCACTCTTTCTCATAGACGGGCCACTCTTTCTCATAGACGGGCCAGTCTTTCTCATAGACGGGCCACTCTTTCTCATAGACGGACGGACCACTCTTTCTCATAGACGGACTCACGGGCCACTCTTTCTCATAGACGGGCCACTCTTTCTCATAGACGGGCCACTCTTTCTCATAGACGGGCCACTCTTTCTCATAGACGGGCCACTCTTTCTCATAGACGGGCCACTCCCTCTCATAGACGGGCCACTCTTTCTCATAGACGGGCCAATCCCTCTCATAGACGGGCCACTCTTTCTCATAGACGGGCCACTCTTTCTCATAGACGGACCACTCTTTCTCATAGACGGGCCAATCTTTCTCATAGACGGGCCACTCTTTCTCATAGACGGGCCACTCTTTCTCATAGACGGGCCACTCTTTCTCATAGACGGGCCACTCCCTCTCATAGACGGGCCACTCTTTCTCATAGACGGGCCACTCCCTCTCATAGACGGGCCACTAAACGACTACCGCCCCGTAGCACTCACATCCATCATCATGAAGTGCTTTGAGAGACTAGTCAAGGACCATATCACCTCCACCCTACCTGACACCCTTGACCCACTCCAATTTGCTTACCGCCCAAATAGGTCCACAGACGATGCAATCTCAACCACACTGCACACTGCCCTAACCCATCTGGACAAGAGGAATACCTATGTGAGAATGCTGTTCATCGACTACAGCTCGGCATTCAACACCATAGTACCCTCCAAGCTCGTCATCAAGCTCGAGACCCTGGGTCTCGACCCCGCCCTGTGCAACTGGGTACTGGCCTTCCTGACGGGCCGCCCCAGGTGGTGAGGGTAGGCAACAACATCTCCTCCCGCTGATCCTCAACACTGGGGCCCCACAAGGGTGCGTTCTGAGCCCTCTCCTGTACTCCCTGTTCACCCACGACTGCGTGGCCACGCACGCCTCCAACTCAATCATCAAGTTTGCGGACGACACAACAGTGGTAGGCTTGATTACCAACAACGACGAGACGGCCTACAGGGAGGAGGTGAGGGCCCTCGGAGTGTGGTGTCAGGAAAATAACCTCACACTCAACGTCAACAAAACTAAGGAGATGATTGTGGACTTCAGGAAACAGCAGAGGGAACACCCCCATCCACATCGATGGAACAGTAGTGGAGAGGGTAGCAAGTTTTAAGTTCCTCGGCATACACATCACAGACAAACTGAATTGGTCCACTCACACAGACAGCATCGTGAAGAAGGCGCAGCAGCGCCTCTTCAACCTCAGGAGGCTGAAGAAATTCGGCTTGTCACCAAAAGCACTCACAAACTTCTACAGATGCACAATCGAGAGCATCCTGGCGGGCTGTATCACCGCCTGGTATGGCAACTGCACCGCCCTCAACCGTAAGGCTCTCCAGAGGGTAGTGAGGTCTGCACAACGCATCACCGGGGGCAAACTACCTGCCCTCCAGGACACCTACACCACCCGATGCTACAGGAAGGCCATAAAGATCATCAAGGACATCAACCACCCGAGCCACTGCCTGTTCACCCCGCTGTCATCCAGAAGGCGAGGTCAGTACAGGTGCATCAAAGCTGGGACCGAGAGACTGAAAAACAGCTTCTATCTCAAGGCCATCAGACTGTTAAACAGCCACCACTAACATTGAGTGGCTACTGCCAACACACTGTCAATGTCACTGACTCTACTCCAGCCACTTTAATCATGGGAATTGATGGGAAATGATGTAAATATATCACTAGCCACTTTAAACAATGCTACCTTATATAATGTTACTTACCCTACATTATTCATCTCATATGCATACGTAGATACTGTACTCTATATCATCGACTGCATCCTTATGTAATACATGTATCACTAGCCACTTTAACTATGCCACTTGGTTTACATACTCATCTCATATGTATATACTGTACTCGATATCATCTACTGTATCTTGCCTATGCTGCTCTGTACCATCACTCATTCATATATCCTTATGTACATATTCTTTATCCCCTTAAACTGTGTATAAGACAGTAGTTTTTTTTGGAATTGTTAGTTAGATTACTTGTTCGTTATTACTGCATTGTCGGAACTAGAAGCACAAGCATTTCGCTACACTCGCATTAACATCTGCTAACCATGTGTATGTGACAAATAAAATTTGATTTGATTTGATTTGATTTGATAGACGGGCCACTCTTTCTCATAGACGGGCCACTCCCTCTCATAGACGGGCCACTCTTTCTCATAGACGGACCACTCTTTCTCATAGACGGGCCACTCTTTCTCATAGACGGGCCACTCTTTCTCATAGACGGGCCACTCCCTCTCATAGACGGACCACTCTTTCTCATAGACGGACCATTCTTTCTCATAGACGGATCACTCTTTCTCATAGATGGACCATTCTTTCTCATCAACTTACAAGGATACGAAGATGAGATGCCAAATCAATGTTTGTCTTCATCTGCTATTCACATAAACACATTCCCTGTCACCATGGATACATGCAGTATATAGTTGTCTAGTTCGCATACTCAGACACCATACAAAGTGATGTTTTTATTTCAGGGTCAAACTTCAGTAATAGTCGCTGATTGAAAGACCCTGGTCTTGCGTTGTATGTCTCTCTCTATGACAAAAGATAATGTTGTTCCTTTGTTGGATAAATGTATTGTATTGAATTAATTTGTTTGAGTGTTATCCTGTTGTAAATGTTGCCCTGGAGGAAGACTGAGCTTTTACCACTAGATAGGCCAGCTGCAAAGTTAAAATTGGCTATACACTCATAGAAAAAAGGTGTTATCTAAAACCTAAAAGGGTTCTGCAGCTGTCCCCATAAGAGAACCCTTCGAAGAACCCTTTTTGGTTCCAGGTAGAACCCTTTTGGGATCATTGTAGAACCCTTTCCACAGGGGGTTCTACATGAAACCCAAAAGGGATCTCTACCTTGGAACCAAAAATGATTCTACCTGGAACCAAAACGGGTTCTTCTATGGGGACAGACAAATAACCCTTTTAGAACCCTTTTTTTCAAAGATTGTATCGTAACATGTTTTATTAGTGGTCTTATTTTAAGGTCAAGGTTAGGAATTAGTGTTAGCAGTGTGGTTATGGTTAGGGTAAGGTTACGGTGAGGTTTAAAATCAGATTTTATGACATTTTGTGTCTGTGCCAGCTAGTGGCCACGTTGCAGCGCTGTCTGCAGTACATGAGTCTTCCCAATAAATGCCTACCTGCGTTCATGTCTTCCATTAGCTCTCTGTCTTCTGTGGTTTGAGATGGAGCGGTGATGGATATACAAACACAGACTCAACACAATGCTGCGTTGCACATGGTAATTGTTGTAATAGATGCAGCCGTTGCTTAAGGGTGGATGTTTTTAAATTGTTATTGAGTTAATTACTGATTTGCATAATTCTGCTTGCACATTCAAAGTCTGATCCTCTCCTGAGTCACATTAAAAACCATCAAAAATAATAACATTGACTATATACTTTGGATCTTTGTTTTGTCTTTCGCTCTGAGGCCAGCGGTACAATTATATTTAGTGACTTTGAAACGGAACATGCAGAACCCACAGTTTTTAGAATTCAATAATGCTTTTTGAAATGGGGTGCCTCTAGCTGTGTACTTTCAGCAGTGTGCGTGACTGTTTCATCAACATCTTTAAGCCTGTTACCCCAATCCTCAGGTATAATGATTACCCCTTTAGCTAATGCAATACTAGGTAATACTTCTCTTCCAACTTTCATCTCCTTCAATTAAAACAACAATTAGAAGTGTTCTATGAAGAAAAATAAATTAAATGATCTTCAATTTGCCATGTTACATTCCTTTTTCATCAATTTGGCAGGATTGAAACATTTAGTCCATTAACTCTTTATCCAGCAAAATGTCATTAGGGCTCTGACACATTTGAAACGTTCATTGCATTACAGTGTCTCATGGATGAACAAACGTCTCTGTTTGCTCAAACAGATGGCTCGACACACCATGTGCACCCTTACCCTGTCCCTCTGTGTCCCTCACATACAGTGATGGATGATGAGCCATAATGGGTGTGACCCAAAATAACCTAAAATAATGCATACCCCCTGTCCACACCACTGCAATTATATGTTAAAACAGAAAACATTTACAGAACACTTGATAGCCTGTCAACCAGATTTATAATTTGTCACTACTTTGTTTACCATTTCACATCCAAGTGTGGATCCATGGATCATCCAACTGTATAGTATAGAACTAAAACTAAATCACATGGAAAGCCAAGAGAAGGAGAAGAGCATGTGTTGTAAAAATGTCTAGGAAGGGAGCTGCTTGTAGGCTTTCACCTCAGCTGGCCCTGTTGAATGAACTGGAGTGGTAAGTAGGAACAAGAACACCCACAGTGCACCCTGTTTCCTACGTAGTACACTACTTAATTATTAATTAAATGCAATTATTATTATACTTTTTTAAACTTTAGACCAGGGCCCATGGGGTCCGGTCAAAAGTAGTGCACTATGAAGGGAACAGGGAACAGTACCATTTCAGACTCACACCTGTTCTGCTCAGTGGCAGACTCGCCTATCATTATCGTGTCTGCATTAATAGCAGCTTAATTACTCCGCCTCCTCAATCCATAATGTTGAATTAAGAAATGTACTTTAATTTGGATCTAATTAGGCTTTCGCAATGCCATTATGTCACTCTGCTATGCTGAACATATGATGAGAGGCCTGGGCATACTGTAAGTGGCTCCGTTAAATGTCATTTGGGTTGTGGTGTTGTAGACATCAACCCTGTGAAACCCTGCACTGCTATCAATAAATCAATCAATCAATCAATCAATTGTATTTGTCACATGCTTCGTAAACAACAGGTGTAGACTAACAGTGAAATACTTACTTACTGGCCCTTCCTAACAATGCAGAGAGAAACAATTTAAAATAATAGAATATTTGTGAAATAATAACAAAAGAATAAATACCCAATGAGTAACGGTAAGGTTGGCTATATTTAAAAAATGTCACCTTTATTTAACCAGGAAGGCAAGTTGAGAAAAAGTTCTCATTTACAACTGCGACCTGGCCAAGATAAAGCAAAGTAGTGCGACACAAACAACACAGAGTTACACATTGAATAAACAAACATACAGTCAATAACAAAATAGAAAAGTCTATATACAGTGTGTGCAAATGAAGTAAGGCAATAAATAGGCCGTAGTGGTGAAATAATTACAATTTAGAAATTAAACACTGGCGTGATAGATGAGCAGAATATGAATGTGAAAGTAGAGATACTGGGGTGCAAAGGAGCAAAAAAAATAACAATATGGGGATGAGGTAGTTGGGTGAGCTATTTACGGATGGGCTATGTACAGCTGCAATGATCTGACCTGACAGCTGATGCTTGAAGTTAGTGAGGGAGGGGGTGACCAGTGACCAGTGAAATATACCTTCTGGAACGCGTGCTACGGGTGGGTGCTGCTATGATGACCAGTGAGCTGAGATAAGGCTAGGTTTTACCTCGCAAAGACTTATAGATAACCTGGAGCCAGTGGGTTTGGCGACGAATATGAAGTGAGGACCAGCCAACGAGAGTATGCAGGTCACAGTGGTGGGTAGTATATGGGGCTTTGGTGACAAAACGGATGTCACTGTGATAGACTGCATCCAATTTGCTGAGTAGAGTGTTGGAAGCTATTTTGTAAATGACATCGCCAAAGTCAAGGATCGGTAGGATAGTCATGTTTGGCAGCATGAGTGAAAGATGCTCTGTTGAGAAATAGGAAGCCAATTCTAGATTTAATTTTGGATTTGAGTCTAGGTTTACACCTTTAATGTGAGTCCGGAAGGAGGGTTTACACTCTAACCAGATACTTAGGTATTTGTAGTTGTCCACATGTTCTACTGTAAGTCAGAACCAACCAGAGTAGTGATGCTAGATGGCCAGGCAGGTGCTGGAAGCAATCGGTTAAAGAGCACGCATTTAGTTTTACTTGAATTTAAGAGCAGTTGGAGGCCACGGAAGGAGAGTTGTATGGCATTGTTAACACAGTGTCCAAAGAAGGGCCAGAAGAACACAGAATGGTGTCGTCTGCGTAGAGGTGGATCATAGAATCACTAGCAGCAAGAGCGACATCCTTGATGTATACAGAGAAAAGAGTCGGCCCGAGAATTGAACACTGTGGCACCCCATAGAGACTGCCAGAGGTCCGGACAACAGGCCCTCCAATTTGACACACTGAAATCTGTCTGAGAAGTTGTTGGTGAACCAGACGAGGCAGTCATTTGAGAAACCAAGGCTGTTGAGTCTGCTGATAAGAATGTGGTGATTGACAGAGTCAAAAGTCTTGGCCAGGTCGATGAATACGGCTGCACAGTATTGTCTTTTATCAATGGCGGTTATGATACTGTTTAGGACCTTGAGCGTAGCTGAGGTGCACCCATAACCAGCTCGGAAACCAAGTTGCATAGCGGAGAAGGTACGGTGGGATTCGAAATGGTCGGTGATCTGTTTGACTTTAGAAAGGCAGGGTAGGATAGATATAGGTATGTAACAGTTTGGGTCTAGGGTGTCTCCACCTTTGAAGAGGGGGATGACCGTGGAACCTTTCCAATCTTTAGGGATCTCAGACAATACAAAAGAGAGGTTGAACAGGCTAGTAATAGGGGTTGCGATGGATAAATGTGACGGATAACTGCGACGGATCATTTTAGAAAGAGAGGGTCCAGATTGTCAAGCCCAGCTGATTTGTAGGGGTCCATATTTTGCAGCTCTTTGAGAACATCAGCTATCTGGATTTGGATGAAGAAGAAATGGGGGAGGCTTGGGCAAGTTGCTATGGAGGGTGCAGAGCTGTTGACCGGGGTAGACAGGTGGAAAGCATGGCCAGCCGTAGAAAAATGCTTATTGAAATTCTCGATTATCGTAGATTTATCAGTGGTGACAGTGTTTCCTAGCCTTAGTGCAGTGAGCAGCTGGGAGGAGGTGCTCCTATTCTCCATGGACTTTAGTGTCCCAGAACTTTTTGGAGTTATACACAGGGTACCAGTACCAAGTCTATGTGCAGCCTTTATATGCCTGTAGCTTAGCAACCACAGTCAATGTTTATTGTAAACCCACCTTAAAACCATTACTGAAAGCTGCAATTTCAAAAAAACATTTGCGAAAACGTTTAAAGGGAACATAGGTCTATAGCTTTGGAGACTGGGCTGATAACACTATGTTTTAATTAGCTGAAAAGTGACATCTAAAATATTTGTAAATTGTGATTTCACATAGTGTACAATTAGCACAGTGTTTAACATCAAAACTGGTATTTTCTTGATCTTTCACATAGTCTTTATACCAAACATGTATATCACTTACAAGTCCCATGTGGCAACAAACTCTAAAGTATTTCCACACCAATTCCACACTTTTTATTGTAATACATTCTTCCAAACATCTTATTGTTAAATTCTTTTGTAAATGTATAACAATTTCCTTAATAAATCTATGACTTTATCTGAGTATTTTGAATATATAGCTGGCGCTTTAATTTTCCACAAGAAACCATTAGCAAATTAACAAAACTCCATCAGCAAACCAGCATTAGCAGAGCCTCCCTCCTCATCTCTGAAAAGTAGAGAGAGACTCACAATGTAATGAAGACAATGGCCCATTATCCACACCCTACCATACCAATGACACTACGGTGCCTCAAAATGCTGAAATCTAACTCTGTGAAGCTCTCTCATTTCCACCAAAAAGTAGAAATGCATACTGTAGTCTCTCACTGACTGGTCGCACGAGGCCTGACCCTCCCAGGCCTTTTGTGATTTTGTGATTAAATGTTCATCTTTGAACTGGCTCAGGACAATGACGGAAAAATGCACTACCTGAGGAATGACAGTCTCTTCAAAAATTAACGTCTCTGATTTGGCATTTTAATAAAGCACAGTGCCGCTAGTTCTCGATGATAACTTCTCGCTGAAGTCCATGAAAAATAACTTAGTTGGTCTGAATTTCTATCTACCGGTATGTCCTGTTGTCAGCTCATATCAACTGAAATAAGGAACAAGAATAATATGAACCAATGTAGGGATACGTACATAATACCATTATGAAAGGCTATAAATGCACATTATAGAGGGCTGCACAATGGATAATGAGTTTAAAGTATAAAGTACCCTGAAGGTTATTCAGTATGTGGCCAATTTGTTTCACTTTGCTTCGTTGCTTTACCTCAGACATGAGTGTGACCATAGTGACCACTTTGGATTTTCAGATGACCATTTATTTATTTATCAAGTTCAAGTTATGTTAATACCCAGTCATAGATGAAATTGGTAAAGGCTAATAAAGAAAAAGACACACATTTAAATTGGAAACACAAGTAGGAATGACAAGGAGTCATATAGTACATGGTGTGAGGGGGGTCCACAAAGAGTCTTGTGAATTCAGTGACAGAAGTAGGGTGTTGTTTTGTATCTCTCAGTCCTGGCCTGTAGGATAGGGATGTGGTGGATGCCTGTCACTTGTTCTCCACAGGCAGTTAGCCAGTCTTGGGCCGGGCTAGTGCACATTACCTGATGCACTTCTTAGGCCATAACCATATAAGCCTTCATCAAAGAACCACTAAGACGAGCATATTTCTGAAAGCGATGTTTGAATTTGAGTCAAAGTCATTGTGTCACGACTTCCACCGAAGTTGTTCCCTCTCCTTGTTCGGACGGCGTTCGGCGGTCAACGTCACTGGCTTTCTAGCTGCCACCGATCCATGTTTCATTTCCTTTTGTTTTGTCTGTTTACACACCTGGTTCCCATCTCATAATTATGTTCCTTATTTAACCCTCTGGTTTCTCTTTCTGTTTGTGCGTGATTGTTTTTCGTGTGTTGGAGTTCTATCCTGTTTTGTCCTTGTTTTGTAACGGGATTTTTGTTCCGTTCTTGGATTGAGTAAATACAGTGTTTGTTTTGTTTTACTTTTACCTGTGTCCTGCACCTGACTCCTTCGCTATCTTCTAGATAGACTCTGACACATTGTTACCTAGCCTACAACCCTGTTCCTAACAGATGGTCCACTTATTTTTCTAATAAAGTGCACCTAATGTATACAAACCTGGCATCACACTCTCCACTGGCATCACACACTCTACTGGCATCACACACTCCACAGATGAAGTGGAATGTTAATAACTGACACAAAAAAAGTGATTGGCTCCTGCTGTATTCTACAAATATGTGTAGATTTTTTAATCTAAAACATTGAGAACTTTTGGTTATTCCATTCGCTCTGATTCAAGCTCTTCGGCACCTTCAAAGTCAACACACATTGGCCACATCTGAGGCATTTAGCTATTTGGCAATTTTCAGATGCATTTTTATTTTAGCTGGGGTTATCTAGGCCACCCAATACATCCACTGACAAAAAATCTACCCAGATATGTGTTTGTTTTTCCACACAGTTTATTTAGACTCTTCTCCAGTTTTCTTGTTTGTTTGTTTTTCTTTGAAATTAGGTAGAAGCACACTGGAAAAGTCAAATTGGCAGACACTGAGTACACAGTTGTTATTCAGAACATATCATTTGAGTCATTTACTTCCCAACCAGTTGTAGGTTTACTGAAGTTATGAGGTTGCTAATTCATCAAGTAAGTTTGGTCTTTGTGACAGTCCATTAGCAAATGGCTGCTTGGAATCAGAGTCAGAGTTTCCTGTCAGAACGTTATACAGGTTAAGTCTACTGTCTCGCGATCTCATCTGTCGTCTGCGTGTTACTTTAATTGAAGGATCCGTGGATCCAAAAGAATCTCTCCACAAAGTGTTTTTGATCTGCTTCAAAGGCCACATGCTAACAACATATATAGACCCCAGAGTTCTCCTTTGCGGGAGAATGAAGGGATATCAGAAGAGATGATTGCCGGAGAAGTGAGGGATACATGCTGGGCTGGCCCGCTGGCATTAGCTTTGTCTGTACAACGGAATTCAGGGAAAGGGGAAGGCAGAGGGGGATTCTTGATGGAACCTGGCTGAACTTTGGAGCTGGTTTCTAGTAGGGGTAAGAGGGGTAAAAGCACATTCATTTCTGACATGTATTTTTGTGTTAACTTCTCCTGGATTTGTCTAGTATGTTAGTTCTGAAGGCCTCTCAATTGGAAATGTGTTTCATTGTCCTCTGAGGCTGTTTTACAAAAGGATAGATTTGGAGTTAGATAAAGTTGGATTTTTCGGCAGGTACATATGCAGGTTTCTACCCTCCACAGCATGGCCTTCGCTCCAGATCAACACTCCAAACCTACAACCTCATTTTGACCACGATTAACTGGAGAGATTACTGCTTCCAGTTTTATTTTTCCAAGCTATGCGAAGGGTGCTCTAGCAAACAAACAGCAGAGACCTGAGAGACACCAAATCAAATCAAATCAAATTTATTTATATAGCCCTTCGTACATCAGCTGATATCTCAAAGTGCTGTACAGAAACCCAGCCTAAAACCCCAAACAGCAAGCAATGCAGGTGTAGAAGCACGGTGGCTAGGAAAAACTCCCTAGAAAGGCCAAAACCTAGGAAGAAACCTAGAGAGGAACCAGGCTATGTGGGGTGGCCAGTCCTCTTCTGGCTGTGCCGGGTGGAGATTATAACAGAACATGGCCAAGATGTTCAAATGTTCATAAATGACCAGCATGGTCGAATAATAATAAGGCAGAAATAATAAGGCAGAACAGTTGAAACTGGACTGGGGCAGCAGCACAGTCAGGTGGAAGTTGAAACTGGAACAGCAGCATGGCCAGGTGGACTGGGGACAGCAAGGAGTCATCATGTCAGGTAGTCCTGGGGCATGGTCCTAGGGCTCAGGTCCCTCGAGAGAGAGAAAGAAAGAGAGAAGGAGAGAATTAGAGAATGCACACTTAGATTCACACAGGACACCGAATAGGACAGGAGAAGTACTCCAGATATAACAAACTGACCCCAGCCCCCGACACATAAACTACTGCAGCATAAATACTGGAGGCTGAGACAGGAGGGGTCAGGAGACACTGTGGCCCCATCCGAGGTCACCCCCGGACAGGGCCAAACAGGAAGGATATAACCCCACCCACTTTGCCAAAGCACAGCCCCCACACCACTAGAGGGATATCTTCAACCACCAACTTACCATCCTGAGACAAGGCTGAGTATAGCCCACAAAGATCTCCGCCACGGCACAACCCAAGGGGTTGCCCTGGCCTGTCTTATCCTGTCTGGTACTTGTACCCCCACCACACTCACCCCTCTCTGTTCACCGTCTGCCCTGGCCTGTCTTATCCTGCCTGGTACGTGTACCCCCACTACACTCACCCCTCTCTCCCAAGCTTTCGCTTGCCTCCAGCACTCATGCACTGTTGGGGCGAGTGACTCTGAACTTACAATGGCTAACCCCAAGTCGTTATACTGTATATATATATTTCGTTGTTGTTGTGAATTTTGATATTTTTCTATTTGCCTAATGATTCCTGCATACTTTGTTGGCTACAGACTTTCTTTACCCAACCGTGGGACAGACTATGTATGTTCCCACACTCGGGACTCTGACTCTCTATTGGTTCCACAGACTTTTGGCCTCCCATCCTATCCTAACCACCACTCGCCGGCTTTGTATTCATGTTACCTGATGAATTTGCTGTACAATATGATCTTGTTGCCATCTGATGCACATTCAGATGTCATAAATCAGCACTACAGAGCTCTGCCTGTCCTCTGCCGTGCCTTGATTGTATTACTGTTGATGATATCTGGAAATGTGCATGTACACCCTGGCCCATCTACTGTCGGTAGCCGCAATTCTGACTTGTGCTCTGATATCTGCTTCACTGATTTCTGCTCTCGTAAAAGCCTGGGGTTTCTGCACGTTAACACTAAAAGCTTATTACATAAAATGGATCAATTGAAAGTGTGGGTTCACAGCTCCAATCCAGATATGTTGTTCATTACTGAAACATGGTTAAGGAAGAGTGTTTTGAATGCTGATGTTATCCTTTCTCATTATAACCTTTTTCGGAAAGACAGATCTTCCAAAGTTGGGGGAGTGGCAATTTTCACCTTCAGTGATCGGTTGTCTCCACCAAGTCTGTCCCCAAGCTATTTGATTTGCTGGTTTTAAGCATTAAACTTTCAAATAGCTCTTTGTTGACTGTTGCTGGGTGCTATCGTCCTCCATCAGCACTGGCCTGTACCCTACCTGCCCTAAGCTCTCTCCTGGCCCGTTACACTAAGTCTGAATTTGTTCTGCCTGGTGACCTAAACTGGGACATGCTTAAACCACCTGACCAAGTCCTAAAGCAATGGGACTCCCAAAATCTTTCTCAGATTATTACCAATCCCACAAGGTATGACTCCAAACTCCCAGAAAAGGCTACGCTCCTCAATGTTATCCTCACAAATTATCCCGCTAGGTATCAGTCTGGTGTTTTCTGTAATGACCTTAGGAATCACTGTTTTACAGCCTGTGTTTGTAATGGCTGCTCAGTGAAATTAACTGTCCTGATTTGTCATAGACTCTTGCTAAAATACTTTAATGAGCCAGCGTTCCTTCATGAACTGGCCTCTGTAAAATGGTATGGAATCAGCTGATCCCCTCTGTCGAAGACACTTTCACCCTCCTTTTTTATATTTTCTGTGGTATTGTTACCTTCCCCATAAAGAAAAATAGAATTAAAAACAGGTTAAGCCCCTGGTTCAACCGTGATCTTGCAGAGTTACTCCACCTCAAGAATTGCATTTGATGAAAGACTCGGCACACGCATACTCAGGCTGACTGGCTATCTTTCAGGCAAATGACAAATAAGTGCACTCAGGCTTCCCGGAAGCCCAAAGTTAGGTACTTTAAGGAGCAGTTCTCTCTCTGTGGGTCTTACCCCAAAAAGTTCTGAAAAACAGTTAACAACCTGGAGAATAAACCGTCCTCCTCACAGCTGCCCATGTCCCTTAATGTTGATGATGTGGTTGTTACTGACAAGAGGCACATGGTACATGGCTGAGCTCTTTAATCACCACTTCATTAAGTCAGGATTCCCATTTGACTCAGCCATGCCTCCTTGCCCATCCAACATTTCCTCATCTCCCACCCCTTCTAATGCAACTATCCCCAATGCTTCTCCCTCTTTTTCCCCTGCCCTGCTACAAAAAGTTTCTCCCTGCAGGCAGTCACTGAGTCCAATGTGCTAAAGGAGCTCCTTAAACTTGACCCCCAAAAAACATTTGGGTCAGATGGTTTAGACCCTTTCTTCTTTAAGGTTGCTGCCCCTATCATCGCCAAGCCTATCTCCAACTTTTTTAACCTGCCTCTCCTTTCTGGGGAGGTTCCCATGGTTTGAACCAACGGTTCGTCCTTTATTTAAAGGGGGAGATCAAACTGATCCTAACTGTTAAAGGCCTATTTCTATTTTGCCCTGTTTATCAAAAGTATTGGACAAACTTGTCAATAATCAACTGACTAGGGTTCTTGATGTCTATAGTATTCTCTCGGGTATGCAATCTGGTTTCTGCTCAGGTTATGGATGTGTCACTGCAACCTTAAAGGTCCTCTATGATGTCACCATTGCCCTTGATTCTAAGCAATATTGTGCTGCTATATCTATTAACTTGGCCAAAGCTTTTGATATGGTAGACCATTCCATTCTTGTGGGCCGGGCTAAGGAGTATTGGTGTCTTTGAGGGGTCTTTGGGTTGGTTTGCTAACTAAAGAGTGCAGTGTATAAAGTCTGCTGTCTCAGTCACTGCCTGTCACCAAGGGAGTACCCCAATGCTCGATCCTAGGCCCCACGCTCTTCTCAATTTACATCAACAACATAGCTCAGGCAGTAGGAAGATCTCTCATCCATTTATATGCAGATGATACAGTCTTATTCTCCTTATATTCAGCTGGCCCCTCCCTGAATGTTGTGTTAAATGCTCTACAACAAAGCTTTCTTAGTGTCCAACAAGCTTTCTGTAACCTTAACCTTGTCCTGAACACCTCCAATACAAAATGTGTGTCACGTTCACTGTCTTCAAACTCCCTGTCATAGATGAGCCAAGGCTCAGCGTGCATGTAATTCCACATCTTTAATAAAGTGAAACCATCACAAAAAGTACAGGTAAACAGAAACCGAACGTGACACAACCGTGGCGCACACAAACACACACAGAAAATAAATAGAATTACCCACCACAAAAAGACCAAGCAGCGTGCGCCAACTTGGAGGACGAGACGAGCTGGACCGATTATGAAGATTATGGCAGGGGACAAGATCCAATGCTTCTCCCTCTTCTTCTCCCTCGTCTCGGAAGCCCGAGAGGCAGCTCCCAAAACATTTTTTGGTGGGGGCACACGGGGAGATTGGCGGAGTCAGGGTTTAGACCTGAGCCAACTCCCCGTGCTTACTGTGGGGAGCATGTGACCGGTCAGGCACCGTGTCATGTGGTGATGCGCACTGTGTCTCCAGCGAGCATTCACAGGCCTGTGCGCTCTGTGCCAGTGCCTCGCATTTGCCGGGTGGAAGTGGGCATCCAGCCATGATGGGTTGTGTCAGCTCTATGCTCTAGACCTCATCCATGGCCCGGAGCCTGTAGTGATGATCCATGGCACGAAGCCTCCAGTGATGATCTATGGCTCGGAGCCTCCAGTGATAATCCATGGCATGAAGCCACCAGTGATGATCCATGGCCCGGAGCCTCCAGTGATGATCCATGCCCCGTAGCCTGTAGTGATGATCCGAAGCCTCCAGTGATGATCCATGGCCCGGAGCCTATAGTGATGATCCATGACACAAAGCCTCCAGTGATAATCCATGGCCCAGAGCCTCCAGTGAAAATCCAGTGCACGGAGCCTCCAACGACAGTCCCCAGTCCGGAGCCTCCAGCGAAGGTCCCCAGTCCGGAGCCTCCAGTGACGGTCCCCAGTCCGGATCCTCCAACGACGGTCCTCAGTCCGGAGCCTCCAGCGACTGTCCCTAGTCCGGAGCCTCCATCGACTGTCCCTAGTCCGGAGCCTGTCAGCGTCAGTCCCCAGTCCGGAGCCTGCAGCGACGGTCCCCAGTCCGGAGCCTCCAACGACGGTCCCCAGTCTGGAGCCTCCAGCGACAGTCCCTAGTCCGGAGCCTCCAGCGACGGTCCCTAGTCCGGAGCCTCCAGCGACAGTCCCCAGTCCGGCGCCTCCAGCGACAGTACCCAGTCCAGAGCCTGCTGCGACAGTCCCCAGTCCGGAGCCTGCTGCGACGGTCTGCAGTCCAGCGACTCCAGCGGCAGTCTGCAGTCCGAAGTCTCCAGCGGTGGTCTGCAGTCCAGAGACTCCAGCGGGGGTTTGCAATCCAGAGCCTCCGGCGATGATCCACGGTCCGGTTCCTCTGGCAACGATCCACGGTCCGGAGTCTCCGGCAACGATCCACGGTCTGGAGTCTCCGGCGACGATCCATGGTCCGGTTCCATGGAAGTGGAGGGATCAGCGTGCGGAGCGGGGGCTAGGTCCCGAACCGGAGCCGCCACCGAGGATAGATGCCCACCCGGACCCTCCCCCATAGAGTTAGGTTTTGCGGCCGGAATCAGGGCGTGATTTAGGTGGGAATCCTATGTTTTCTTTGTTTTTGGCCGAGTGTGGTTCCCGATCAGAGGCAGCTGTCTATCGTTGTCTTTGATTGGGAATCATACTTAGGCAGCCTTTTTTCCCACCTAATGTTGTGGGTCATTATTTATTTTCTGTGTGTTTGTGTGCGCCACAGTTGCGTCACGTTCGGTTTCTGTTTACCTGTTCTTTTGTGAAGGTTTCAGTTTATTAATTAAAGATGTGGAATTACATGCACATGGCTCATTTATGACAGGGAGTTTGAAGACAGTGAACGTGACAATGTGGTTTGGTAAGAAGAATGCCCCTCCTCCCACAGGTGTTATTAATACCTCTGAGGGTTTAGAGCTTGAGCTAGTCACCTCATACAAGTACTTGGGAGTATGTCTAGATGGTGCACTGTCCTTTCTCAGCACATATCAAAGCTGCAGGCTAATGTTAAATCTAGAGATGGTTTCCTCTATCGCAATCGCTCCTCTTTCACCCCAGCTGCCAATCTAACCCTGATTCAGATGAACATCCTACCCATGCTAGATTACGGAGACATCATTTGTAGATCGGCAGGTAAGGGTGCTCTTGAGCGGCTAGATGTTCTTAACCATTCGGCCATTAGATTTTCCACCAATGCTCCTTAAAGGACACATCAATGCACTCTATACTCCTCTGTAAACCGGTCTTCTCTGTATAGCCACCGCAAGACCCACTGGTTGATGCATATTTATAAAAACCCTCTTAGGCCTCACTCCCCCATATCTGAGATATCTACTGCAGCCCTCATCCTCCACATACAACACCCATTTTGCCAGACACATTCTGTTAAAGGTCCCCAAAGCACACACATCCCTGGATAGCTCCTCTTTTCAGTTCATCACAGCTTGCGACTGGAACGAGCTGCAACAAACACTCAAACTGGACAGTTTTATCTCAATCTCAATCAAAGTTTTAATTCAATCTTCATTCGAAGACTCAATCATGGACACTCTTACTGACAGTTGTGGCTGCTTTGTGTGATGTATTGTTGTTTCTCCTTTCTTGCCCTTTGTGCTGTTGTCTGCTCCCAAAAAATGTTGTACCATGTTTTGTGCTGCTATCATGTTGTGTTGCTACCATGTTGTTATTATGTTGTGTTGCTACCATGCTGTGCTGTCATGTGTTGCTGTCTTGCTATGTTGTTGTCTTAAGTCTCTCTTTATGTAGTTTTGTCTCCCTTGTTGTGATGTGTATTTTGTCCTATATATATTGTATATATTCTTTATTTTTAATCCCAGGCCGCCGTCCCCGCAGGAGGACTTTTGCCTATTGGTAGGCCGTCATTGTAAATAAGAATTTGTTCTTAACTGACTTGCCTAGTTAAATTAAGGTTAAATGAACTAAAAATAAATGTTTAGGTTTCAAAGATTTCCGACAGCTTTCCTGCGGCTCTAAATCAAATCAAATCAAATGTTATTTGTCACATACACATGGTTAGCAGATGTTAATGCGAGTGTTGTAAAATGCTTGTGCTTCTAGTTCCGACAATGCAGTAATAACCAACAAGTAATCTAACTAACAATTCCAAAACTACTGTCTTATACACAGTGTAAGGGGATAAAGAATATGTACATAAGGATATATGAATGAGTGATGGTACAGAGCAGCATAGGCAAGATACAGTAGATGGTATCGAGTACAGTATATACATATGAGATGAGTATGTAAACAAAGTGGCATAGTTAAAGTGGCTAGTGATACATGTATTACATAAGGATGCAGTCGATGATATAGAGTACAGTATATACGTATGCATATGAGATGAATAATGTAGGGTAAGTAACATTATATAAGGTAGCATTGTTTAAAGTGGCTAGTGATATATTTACATCATTTCCCATCAATTCCCATTATTAAAGTGGCTGGAGTTGAGTCAGTGTCAGTGTCAGTGTGTTGGCAGCAGCCACTCAATGTTAGTGGTGGCTGTTTAACAGTCTGATGGCCTTGAGATAGAAGCTGTTTTTCAGTCTCTCGGTCCCAGCTTTGATGCACCTGTACTGACCTCGCCTTCTGGATGATAGCGGGGTGAACAGGCAGTGGCTCGGGTGGTTGATGTCCTTGATGATCTTTATGGCCTTCCTGTAACATCGGGTGGTGTAGGTGTCCTGGAGGGCAGGTAGTTTGCCCGAGGTGATGCGTTGTGCAGACCTCACTACCCTCTGGAGAGCCTTACGGTTGTGGGCGGAGCAGTTGCCGTACCAGGCGGTGATACAGCCTGCCAGGATGCTCTCGATTGTGCATCTGTAGAAGTTTGTGAGTGCTTTTGGTGACAAGCCGAATTTCTTCAGCCTCCTGAGGTTGAAGAGGCGCTGCTGCGCCTTCTTCACGATGCTGTCTGTGTGAGTGGACCAATTCAGTTTGTCTGTGATGTGTATGCCGAGGAACTTAAAACTTGCTACCCTCTCCACTACTGTTCCATCGATGTGGATAGGGGGTGTTCCCTCTGCTGTTTCCTGAAGTCCACAATCATCTCCTTAGTTTTGTTGACGTTGAGTGTGAGGTTATTTTCCTGACACCACACTCCGAGGGCCCTCACCTCCTCCCTGTAGGCCGTCTCGTCGTTGTTGATAATCAAGCCTACCACTGTTGTGTCGTCCGCAAACTTGATGATTGAGTTGGAGGCGTGCATGGCCACGCAGTCGTGGGTGAACAGGGAGTACAGGAGAGGGCTCAGAATGCACCCTTGTGGGGCCCCAGTGTTGAGGATCAGCGGGGTGGAGATGTTGTTGCCTACCCTCACCACCTGGGGGCGGCCCGTCAGGAAGTCCAGTACCCAGTTGCACAGGGCGGGGTCGAGACCAGGGTCTCGAGCTTGATGACGAGCTTGGAGGGTACTATGGTGTTGAATGCCGAGCTGTAGTCGATGAACAGCATTCTCACATAGGTATTCCTCTTGTCCAGATGGGTTAGGGCAGTGTGCAGTGTGGTTGAGATTGCATCGTCTGTGGACCTATTTGGGCGGTAAGCAAATTGGAGTGGGTCTAGGGTGTCAGGTATGGTGGAGGTGATATGGTCCTTGACTAGTCTCTCAAAGCACTTCATGATGACGGAAGTGAGTGCTACGGGGCGGTAGTCGTTTAGCTCAGTTACCTTAGCTTTCTTGGGAACAGGAACAATGGTGGCCCTCTTGAAGCATGTGGGAACAGCAGACTGGTATAGGGATTGATTGAATATGTCCGTAAACACACCGGCCAGCTGGTCTGCGCATGCTCTGAGGGCGTGGCTGGGGATGCCGTCTGGGCCTGCAGCCTTGCGAGGGTTAACACGTTTAAATGTCTTACTCACCTCGGCTGCAGTGAAGGAGAGTCCGCAAGTTTCGTTGCAGGCCATGTCAGTGGCCTGCAACGTGTTTAATATCAGTACAAGAAATGTATACTGAACAAAAACATAAACGCAAAAGTGTTGGGCCCATGTTTCATAAGCTGAAATTAAAGATCCAACAAATCATTCATACACACAAAAAAAGAATTGTTTATATCCCTGTTAGTGAACATTTCTCCTTTGCCAATATAATCTATCCACCTGACAGGTGTGGCATATGAAGAAGATGAATAAACAGCATGATCCTTACACAGGTGCATCTTGTACTGGGGACAATAAAAGGACACTCTAAAATGTCCAGTTTTGTCACACAAGTCAATGCCACAGATGTCTCAAGTTTTGAGAGAATGTACTATTGGCATGCTGATTGCCAGAATGTCCACCAGAGCTGTTGCCAGAGAATTGCATTTAAATTTCTCTACCAATATCGTTTTAGAGAATATGACAGTATGTTCAACCAGCCTCACAACAACCGCCTACCCTGTGTATGGCATCATGTGGACGAGCGGATTGCTAATGTCAACGTTGTGAATAGTGTGCCCCATAGTGGTGTTGGGGTTATGGTACGGACAGGCATAAGTTACGGACAATGAACACAATTGCATTTTATTGATGGCAATTTGAATGCATAGAGATACTATGAGGAGATCACGAGGCCCATTGTTGTGCCATTTATCTGCCGCAATCACCTCATGTTTCAGTGTGATAATGCATGGCTCCATGTCACAAGGATCTGTACACAGTTCCTGGAAACTGAATATGTCCTAGTTCATATCACTCTGCATTCATTCATTTTGGACATCATTTAAATCCACCCCCAATATCTTTGGACACATTAGCTAGTTTAGTAATAGTGTGGATGATAAAGTAGCCCCATCTATGGCTTTACCCTTTCTTGATAATTTGCCTGTCAGCATTATAAAGCCTATTGAGTCTGACCCCTAGCAGAATAAACTGCCCAAGAGTCAATGGAACTGGGTAAACATGTGGGCAATAAAAAAATACTGGTTATTTCATGAATTAGGTAATCAATTAAGTAGCATTTGGTATTCATGCACTGCTTACTTAAACTGTAATTTGAGTTATAGCCTCTAACAGTGTGTCTGTATTTCAGTCAGTTTGTGTCAGTGTGCTTTTCTTTCTGTGAGTGTGGGTAAATTTGCTTTTATGTGAGTGTGTATGTGTTGTGTACATTAATGTGTGTGTGTGTGTGTGTGTGTGTGTGTGTGTGTGTGTGTGTGTGTGTGTGTGTGTGTGTGTGTGTGTGTGTGTGTGCGTGCGTGCGTGTACATCTGTTTTTTTTATGTGAGAGATGGAGGAGCGAGGGAGATGTGTGTGTGTGTATCTGCCTGTATGTGATAAAGAGCTGTAAAGTCACTAATAGCCCATTTTACCTCTGCACATCAGAGCCCTCTCATATATAGGTGTCCATTAGCGCACCTATGTCATTGTTAAGAGCAGGAAGTGGGAGTACACATTAGCTGAAAGCTAACTCATATGACATTAGTGCAGAGAATTTACTTCAGTGAGGTCTCCAATCCTAGCTGCCAGTATATACAGTGCATTCGGAAAGTATTCAGACCCCTTGACTTTTTTCACATTTTGTTACATTACAGCCTTATTCTAAAATGGATGGATTTTTCCCCCCTTATCAATCTACGCATAATACCCCATAATGACAAAGCAAAAACAGGTTTTTAGAAATTTTTGCAAATTATACAAACTGAAAACGGAAATATCACATTTACATAAGTATTCAGACGCTTTACTCAGTACTCTGTTGAAGCACCTTTGGCAGCGATTACAGCCTCGAGTCTTCTTGGATGTCAATACAAGATGGCACACCTGTATTTGGGGAGTTTCTCCCATTCTTCTCTGCAGATCCTCTCATGATTTGTCATGTTGGAAGGGGAGCGTCGCTGCACAGCTATTTTCTGGTCTCTCCAGAGATGTTCGATTGGGTTCAAGTGTGGGCTCAAGGACATTCAGAGACGTGTCCCGAAGCCACTCCTCTCTTGGCTGAGTGTTTAGGTTTGTTGT
Organism: Oncorhynchus tshawytscha; assembly: GCF_018296145.1. Taxonomy (NCBI): domain Eukaryota; kingdom Metazoa; phylum Chordata; class Actinopteri; order Salmoniformes; family Salmonidae; genus Oncorhynchus; species Oncorhynchus tshawytscha. The sequence goes on from NC_056449.1 coordinate 26,025,861, forward strand.
CCTGTTGGAAGGTGAACCTTCACCCCCAGTCTCTGGAGCATGTTTTCATCAAGGATCTCTCTGTACTTTGCTCTGTTCATCTTTGGATCGATCCTGACTAGTCTCCCAGTCCCTGCCGCTGAAAAACATCCCCACAGCATGATGCTGCCACCCCCATTTCTCACCGTAGGGATGGTGCCAGGTTTCCTCCAAACGTGATGCTTGTCATTCATGCCAAAGAGTTTCATCTTGGTTTCATCAGACAGGAGAATCTTGTTTCTCATGATCTGAGAGTCCTTTAGGTGCCTTTTGGCAAACTCCAAGTGGGCTGACATGTGCCTTTTACTGAGGAGGGTCTGCCGTCTGGCCAAGCTACCATGAAGGCCTGATTGGTGGAGTGCTGCAGAGATGGTTACCCTTCTGGAAGGTTCTCCCATCTCCACAGAGGTACTCTGGAGCTCTGTCATAGTGACCATCGGGTTCTTGGTCACCTCCCTGACCAATGCCCTTCTCCCCCTATTGCTCAGTTTGGGCGGGCGGCCATTTCTAGGAAGAGTCTTGGGGGTTCCAAACTTCTTCCATTTAAGAATGATGAAGGCCACTGTGTACTTGGAGACCTTCAAAGCTGCATGCGTTTTTTGGTACACTTCCGCAGATCTACAATCCTGTCTTGGATCTCTACAGACAACTCCTTCGACCTCATGGCTTGCTTTTTGCTCTGATATGCACTGTCAACTGTGGAACTTTAAATAGACAAGTGTGTGCCTTTCCAAATCATGTCCAATCGATTAAATTTACCACAGGTGGACTCCAAGTTGTAGAAACATCTCAAGGATGATCAATGGAAACAAGATGCACCTGAGCTCAATTTCGAGTGTCTTAGCAAAGGGTCTGAATACGTATGTAAATAAGATATTTCTGTTTTTATTTCATCCATTTTAGAATAAGGCTGTAATGTAACAAAATATGGAAAAAGTTAATCGGTCTGAATATTTTCAAAATGCACTGTACCTCACCATGAAGATGAGGATGAGACAAATAACATGGATTAATCTAAACAAATGACTCAGTGAATACTGTGTAAACCAGCTCCGTGAGCAGATTTCATATCAGTAATGATATTATCATAACCTAATAGGCATGTTTATCAAAGGTAAACTTTTGGGGACAAGGCAAGTGCAGAATAGACAAAAGCAGCAGTACCAGAGATGTATCAGTCTTCCGAGGATGGAAAAGAATGCTGCTGCCATTCTTAATGTTTTCTGGGAGAATTGGGTGTCAGTACTGCAGTCTGTTAGCCTAGCGTACACTCTCACGTTGACACTTTGACTTTGTTTAATATAATCCAATTTCTCAGACGTTCCAATTAAAGGATAGAACGTGAGGGAACTGAGTGAACCCATTGCCTAAAAAAAAACAGTTGTATTTTTTTGTTATTTTCCCTAGGTAGTTAATTGCACGTAAATCCACAATACCTTCTCTACAGCCCCATATTGCAGAACCGCCCCGCTTGTACTCTAAATATTATATAAGGAACCTAAGTAACAATTGTTGTTCTTTTGCACATCAACTATTCATGTTCGCTAAGTGAGGTGCACCTTGGGAGAGAAACGAAAAAGAACCCCACTGGAAGTCTTTACCCTATTTTAGTGTATTGAAGGTAACGTGCAGTCTCAGCTTATGCTTTAACAACCTTTACAGAGCAAGACAAGGGGTCTAACTTAGAAGTCCTTATTAACTTTTTGCTGTGTTACACACAGTTGACCAAAGGCTGATGAGAGGAGTTTTCATGCTATTCACCCAGCTTCATTATTAAGTAACTGTTTTCCTCCCCTCGGGCCACAATGAGACTGTATGAGAAACACATCTACAGTAGCGCATGACAGCAGCTTTCAGACGAATCAAAACTCAAGCACGATTTGGAACAGGGTTTACTCCTGAAAATGGCTCCAGACCAGACACACAAAAGACAGCGGACATCATTGATGTTCCGCTTCCCCCTGCTTTAGAACTAAATCCATCATACATTGTGTTTTTGTTTTTTTCCACCCACCAACAAATCGACCGCGTCTGAGTCTGGTAACCTGTGCATACAGGAGCTGACCTTGCTTAGCTGTGAGGGAATTACCATGTTTAAGGCCTTCTGATTCAGCCGTCTTCAAACAAGAAAAATATGACATGAACTATTGATACATTTCTCACTCAGTGTGTACATTTTCACCATATCCCACTTCTTTGTTTACTTGTAGTTGTTATTGTTGTGGTTGTTTTCCAAGGCCATCCTTTGAACAGCTAAGCGCCCCAGTGTATAAACTGAGTGTACAAGACATTAAGAACACCTTCCTAATAATGAGTTGCACCTCCTTTTGCCTTCAGAACAGCCTCAATACATATGAGCATGGACTCTACAATGTATCAAAAGCGTTCCACAGGGATGCTGGCCCATGTTGACTCCAAAGCTTCCCACAGTTGTGTCAAGTTGGCTGGATGTCCTTTGGGTGGTGGACCATTCTTGATACACACGTGAAACTGTTGAGTGTGAAAACCTCAGCTACGTTGCAGTTATTGACACAAACTGGTGCACCTGGCACCTACTACCATACTCCGTTCAAAGGAACTTCAATATTTTGTCTTGCCTATTCACCCTCTGAATGGGTTGACTCAGAACTTAAAAATCCTTCTTTAATCAATAAGGGATCATAGCTTTCACCTGGATTCACCTGGTCAGTCTATATCATGTAAAGAGCATGAGAAAATTGGTATTAGGGGCTCGTATACCATATGCATAACATGTAAATAAATGTGATATAATGAGTAAGTTTACTATACACCAGTGGCGGTCAGTGCCGTTTAAGATGAGGGAGGAGGATTTTTTTTCATGAGCATGGCCTTATTTCTATTACAGCATATTGGATGACTCTCATTCATATTCTATTCACCCAGTTCAATGAAACAGCGATAGGTTTAGGCTACTAAATGAAACTAAATTTTTCCCTATACCCATCATGAGGTTGCTACAACCTAGCCTATGAATGAAGTTTACAACATAGGTGCACACAGGTCGAGAGACAAATTTCAGGTGACAGACAGTGACATTCTCTTGCCTGATATAGGGTGTAATCATTAGTCCAAAAGTTGCAAACAAGAGTTTCTATTGGACAAATGCAGGTATGTCTAACCCTGTTTTGTTCCGTTTGCATCTGTTTAATAAATGTTTTTTCGAAATGAGTACACCCCTGATTCCACGTAAACACAGTTCACTCTCATAACAGCCACGTTGTATTCCTGCTCTTCGATTGTGCACCTCAATGCACACCACATAAGCTGTATGTGACCAGGCGAAAATGCCTTTCCAAGCCAAACCGCTAAACAGAGCCTACATCATTGTAACCCAAAACTGTTCAACTATTGTCTTTCTCTCTCTGTGAGTCAACTACTCACCACATTTTATACACTGCAGTGCTAACTATCTGTAGCTAATGCTATCAGTACTAGATTCATTCTGTGATCCTTTGATTGGGTGGACAACATGCCAGTTCATGCTGCCAGTGCTCTGATAGGCTGGAGGACATCCTCTGGAAGTTGTCAAAATTACTGTGTAAGTCTATGGAAGGGGGTGAAAACCATGAACCTCTTAGGTTTTGCATTGAAGTCAATGTACTCAGAGGGGAACAGAAGCTAGCTGTCCTCCGGCTACACCATGGTGCTACCCTACAGAGTGTTGTTGAGGCTACTGTAGACCTTTGCAAAACAGTGTGTTTTAAATAGTTATTTTGGTTGACATGGGATTATATTTAGTATAGTTTTATCTAAAAAGGAAACGTATTTTTATGTTTTACAATTTACATTTTTAGGATATTCCCTGGGGAGGATGGTCCTCCCCTTCCTTCTCTGAGGAGCCTCCACTGCTATGCACACATGCACGAATAGAGGCCAAACACGCAGACATGCTCTCTCTCTCTCTCTCTCTCTCTCTCTCTCTCTCTCTCTCTCTCATTCTCTCTCTACACACACACACACACACACACACACACACACACACACACACACACACACACACACACACACACACACACACACACACATGAAAAGTAATGTGCACGCTCACATAAACACATACACATAATTTCTCACAAACACACACCGTAGACCCAACAAAAGAGCACTGGGAGATGAATCAGAGACGAATAACCTTCACTGACAGGTATAATTCCATCAGGGTAGAATCAGCGATAGCAATTAGACGGTCTTTAGGTGTGGGGATCCTAACTGGGGTCAATTAGAGAGGCTGGGACCATTGCTGACTCCCACTACATCCCTCTGTCTGTCACTAGTGGAGCACTCCATTCTTAATTACATAGTATAAATGTATCTCACATTGGCTTACTCCCTCCCTCTGTCTCTATAGACCACCCCTGATAATGGGTTTCCTGCCCTAGTGCTTGCCCCAAACCACTTTTCCCATGACCTGCAGGAAAGTTCCCTTATTTATTTTCAAATAAACTCTCACAATAACTGATTACCCTTTCTCTTTAATGATAAGAACCTTATTCCCATCCGACTACCCTATATGGTGCTATCCATATGTGTTGAGAAAGCTAATCACCTTGTATGAGAAGACAGTGGGACGTACGTACCACTGGGATGTCATTATCTGATCTGAGCGTGAGCACCGACAATTACCAGAGGAACCGGTCTTCACACGCTTTCTTCCCTAAATATGAACCCATCTGTGCTTGGCAGGGAGTATTGTGTGATGTTGTTCACACTTCACCACACAGTGTATACCGCAATGCTCATTTAAAGTTTATGATTGGGGATGTGCCTTTCCTGAAGCCCATCACAGAGCCTCGATGGTAGCCCCTGGGTTAAACTGCATTACAGTGTGGTTGCATGTCAGGATAGAGTGGGATTAGATATGTCAAATGACATGGTCTTGACAATGGGATCTTTAACCCAGCACATCCCTCAAATGTGTCATTTTACGGCAGAGGGATGATGGTGTTCAGGTGATGGTGTTCAGGTGATGGGGTTCAGGTGATGGTGTTCAGGTGATGGTGTTCAGGTGATGTTGTTCAGACCATGGTGTTCAGACCATGGTGTTCAGGTGATGGTTTTCAGGTGATGGGGTTCAGGTGATGGTGTTCAGGTGATGGGGTTCAGGTGATGGGGTTGATGTGATAGTGTTCAGACCATGGTGTTCAGGTCATGGTGTTCAGGTGTTCAGGTGATGGTTTTCAGGTGATGGAGTTCAGGTGATGGGGTTCAGGTGATGGTGATCAGGAGATGGTGTTCAGATCATGGTGTTCAGATCATGGTGTTCAGATCAAGATGTTCAGGTGATGGTGTTCAGACCATGGTGTTCAGGTGATGGTGTTCAGGAGATGGTGTTCAGATCATGGTGTTCAGGTGATGCGGTGTGTTTATAGTTCACCTGCCAGCCTTCAACTCAAGAGTTGGCGTGCATCACCAGGTTACTAGTAAGGAAGAAGTAATTGCACACGTGGGGATATGTAGGGGTTTGTGTGTGTGCAAGCTGTATGGACGTGTGTGTAAAATAACTGTGAGTGAGTGAGTGAGTGGGTGAGTAGTCTATATGTGTGTGTGTAAGAGAGAGTGTGTGTTTGTGTGCACTCGCAAGCACAAGTGTGTGTGTGTGTGGTTCGTTATCTGTTTGTGTGCAGCTGTGTGTGATTGTGTGCAGAGAGCTGTACATTTCAGAACTCCTTGGAGAGTGAAGTTGGCACAGGTGTCAAAAAAGTGTTTAATTAGCAAACAAACAAACAAGCAAGCCAACTAGCTCAACTTAGGAGTAATGGAGTTCCTCAAGGAGAGAAGGCTATGACAGAAGGTAACCGTCACCAGTTGAAGCATTTTAAAGGTGATATGGAGAATGATAAGGGAAAATTAGGAAACTTTTGAAGAGAGCTATTGGTTCTATGTAAACTGCAGCTTGATTTACATTGAATAGTAGACATTTCATCTTATTTTTTATTTTACTGAACAATGTGGTTACAAAAAAATGATATCACAACATAAATGTGTGACTAATTGTTAAAGCCAACATGGTGTATAAGAAGGGATACAATGCTAAACAGAGGCCTTTGCCTCTTCACAACAAATTAATTCATTGAAAACATCTGTGTGCGTTAGGTTTGCCAACTGATGTATTTCAGCACACTTTCAGAAGAGCGAAGAATTCTTATATCAAAAATAAACTCAATGTACCCAGAGGAGAATGTTACAGAAATAACCTCAAAGCTCTCATAACTATGTACGGAACTATGTTCAGCCCCACCCATTCTGACCGCTCAAACAAACTAGGTCAAATAGGCTGTCTAAAACTAATAATGCATCTTTCTTAATTGCCCTTACTGTAAGTTAATTCCGAGACAGATGCCATCATCACTAATTATGTGGAATAACTGACACCAATGTACAAAGAAACTTTTTTTTTGGCCCTCGTTTAATGGCCCCACCAAATTAAAAGTGTTGTGAACTAGCTACCACGCTGACACACCAATTAAAAACTAAGAATCACTCATGCTCCAACTTTGTCCCCAAGGCTTACATGAAAGGTCTGTTCTTTTTACAGAGATGTTTTGGGAATGAAGAGAATTTCAGAGACAAGGAGCTTAAGGCAACCTGGGACTTAAACTCAATTTCTCCAAAGTCATATCTCCATTATGTGCAGATCTCAGCTGTATCAGTCATTCACCTGAAGTTCTGACAAACTTTTCACCGTCAAATGTAATATATATCTGCAAGTCAGTTAATTGACATTGTTATTTAGTTGAAGAGTCCTAAATACAGTGTACTGAAACTTGGTACAGTATGAACTAATCAGAATTAGAATCAGAATCACTTTATTCACAGACTTACACATACATATCCTGAATTTGACTTAGTCCCCCAATTCCATTGTTGTATGCACTTTTCTCTCTATGCATAATCTGACCTTGAATTTAAGCATGAGCATAGCATGCTATTCACCCACTTTTTGTTCGGGGATTGAGATCTATGAAATGAAGGTGATCCATTTGGAAACCCAAGCTGTGGGCTGAACCTGCCGAGTTGATGTACAGTGCCTTTTGAATGTATTCACACCCCATGACTTTTTCCGCATTTTGTTGTGTTGCAGCCTGAATTTAACACACAACACCCCGTAATGTCAAAGTGGAAAATATGTTTTTCAAAGTTTTTATATATGAATAAAATTGAAAAGCTTAAATGTCTCAAGTCAATAAGTTTTCACCCCATTTTTTATGGCAAGCCTAAATACTTTCAGGAGTTAACATGTGCTTAACAAGTCACATAATAAGTTGCATGGAGTCAATAACAGTGTTTAACAGGATTTTTGAATGACTAACTCATCTCTGTACCCCACACATACAATTATCTCAAACATAGAATCCTGCACAGAATACAAATATTCCAAAACATGCATCATGTTTGCAACAAGACACTAAAGTAATTCTGAAAAAAAAATGTTGCAAAGAAATGCACTTTTATCCTGAATAAAAAATATATATGTTTGGGGCAAATCCAATTCAACACATTGCTGAGTACCACACTCCATATTTTCAAGCATATGTTATGGGTATGTTTGTAATCGTTAAAGCCCCAGTTTTTCAAGATAAAAAATATACGGAATGGAGCTAAGTTCAACCAAAATCCTAGGGGAAAACTGGTTCAGTCTGCTTCAACCAGACACTGGGAGATGAATTCACCAAGACAATAGTTGCTTACCAAGAAGATAGTGAATGTTCCAGAGTGGCCAAAGTTACAGTTTTGATTTAAATATTCTTGAAAAGAATTGAAAATGGTTGTCTAGCAATGATCAATAACTAATTTGACAGAGCTTGAAGAATGTTGAACAGAATAATGGGCAAGTATTGTACAATCCAGATGTGCAAAACTCTTAGAGATTTACCCAGAAAGACTCACAGCTGTAATTGCTTCCTAAGGTGGTTCTAACCAGTAATGACTCAGGGGTGTGAATACTTAAGTAAATTAGATATTTCATTTTCATTTTCAATAAATATGCAAACATGTCTAAAAACATGGGGTATTGTTTGTAGATTGTTGAGATTCTCCATTTAATCCATTTTTAATTCAGTCTGTAACACAACAAAATGTGGAATAAGTCAAGGGTATGAATACTTTCTGAAGGCACTGTATGTACTTTAGAATGTTTTAATTATAGCCGATGTTTGGGTTTTTCTACATTTGATTTTACAATTTGTATTATGTTAAATATTAGCCACTATTGGTAGCCACCGTCAGTTATACCCACATACATTTGTAACTGTCACTTTAGTGTTTCCTTACATTTTGCAACATTCCATTCCATTGTTACTGTAGTTTACCTTTCTTTCCTCTGTCACGCCTGTGGAAATTGTTCCTGAGGGTCGCTAGCATTAGTGGATCATATTAGGATGACATTGTTCAATAATGTGGGGTATGTAGCCGATTTGAGTCATTATGGAACTCAGATCACACATAGCAGGTTAAACCTGGAACCTGACGCTTGGTTCACGACGACTGAAACATTTTTATTCATCAATGTTGAGTGTAAAGGCTCTCCAATATTTTTTTGTAATGATTCATCCATACAGTACTTTATTACCTTAAATGTGTTTAATGAATCTACACAATCAGAGTATTTTTTATCTACCATTTGGTGCTGAAACTGAGATTAATATACAGATGGCTTTCTTTCAGTGATGCCTATTTTCTGAACCTGATCTCTCTATATATTCTAGTCAGTCAACAAAATTCAAACTAGCGCTACACCTTATTTAAATGGATAGCTTTTAAGATAAATGTACTAAAAACAATATTAAATGAACATCCATGAGAAAATCTGTTGGCCAGCAAGTGGGAGAGTTTTCAACGTTTGAATTACATCTATTCAGAGTGAGCGAAGGAACCACGCCTGCAAATCTCGTTACTCACCTTCACAAGGTAAGTCTGAATACCAACTACTGAAAAGTGTGTAGGAAAGGCATGCTAAAGAAAGGCATAATTTTCTAAGCTTGAATCAGGACTTTAGTGAATAGGTCCTCCAAGCAATAGACAATGTACAAAAATATTACAGACACAAAGTCAACACACAGAATATGTAATATAAATACAATGAACATAAAACATAAAACTCCGGAGTAAAACTGATTTACGATGGGGATATATAACTGATGTACACCCAGTCACATCCAATAACTGACAACCAAACAGCCGTCGATTGAAAGTTAGAAGGAAGCTCTAGGCCCATATTAATAAAGAGTCCCAGAGTGTTGATTTAGGAACACTTTAGCCTTTTAGATCACAATGAATGACATTACATGGATGGGGGCGGGGAACTGACCCTAGATCAGTACTCCTACTCTGAGACGGTTAATATGACCCTTGCAAAATGTTATGATGAAACTACATTTTTATATTTTTGTCAGACGCTCTTATCCAGAGTGACTTACAGGAGCAATTAGAGGTAAGAGCCTTGCTCAAGGGCACAACAAAAGATGTTTCACCTAGTCGACGCAGGGATTCGAACTAGCAACCTTTCGTTAGTGGCGCAACACTCTTAAAGGGACAGAAAAACTCATAAAGTGTCAATACATCTATGATGCCTCTCAATTTAACTCATGATTCTGTTCATATATCTAACTCTCTCTCCGCCACAATAACACACCCATGATGCCAAAGGGAAAGAACCAGGCCAAAGATAAATCTAAATTTAAAAGCATTGTGGTTGTAAATCCATCCATTTGCATGATAAATGAGCCTCATAAAGTATACACTTTACAGTAGATCTGAATAATTAAAGGAGAATGAAAGCATCAAACATGTTGTCTTTCTTGGGTAACTCTTTTGCTTGACTTGTTGGCTTATCAAAGGTAACAGAGTCAGGGGACCAAACAAATCAATTCCCCTGACAAGGGACACATGTCTCAATGGATGACTCACTGACATGCTGTCATGTACAAGGTGGACAAGAGAAGGCAGCAAACTCCTACTGACAACCACACAGCAGTCCTTTCAATGTGGTACACTCACTGCTACACCGTGTTTCATACTAGCTTTTTCCACGCCACAGTCTACAAATGCTAAATGCCATGAGTCCTACCGTCCACCACAGTCGACACATTCTATATGGCATAAGTCATACTGTACACAACACAGTGTTAACGTTCTATATGCCATAAGTCCTACCGTCCACCACAGTCGACACACACTATATGGCATAAGTAATACCGTCCCCACAACAGTCTACACATTCTATATGGCATACGTCATACTGTACACAACACAGTCTTAACATTCTATATGCCATGTGTCCTACCGTCCACACCAAAGTCTACACATTCTATATGCCATAGGTCTTTCCATCCAAACCACAGTCTACATATTCTATATGCCAAAAGTCCTGTCGTACACATCACAGTCTACACATAATTTAAGCCATAAGTCCTACCATACACACCACAGTCTACGCCTGGTTTACCAACTACTTCTCTGATAGAGTTCATTGTGTCAAATCGGAGGGCCTGTTGTCCGGACCTCTTACAGTCTCTATGGGGGTGCCACAGGGTTAAATTCTTGGGCCGACTCGCTTTTCTGTATACATCAATGATGTTGCTCTTGCTGCTGGTGATTCTCTGATCCACCTCTACGCAGACGACACCATTCTGTATACTTCTGGCCCCTCCTTGGACACTGTGTTAATTAACTAACCTCCAGACGAGCTTCAATGCCATACAACTCTCCTTCCGTGGCCTCCAACTGCTCTTAAACGCAAGTAAAACTAAATGCATGGTTTTCAATCGATCGCTGCCCGCACCAGCATCACTACTCTGGATGGCTCTGACTTAGAATACGTGGACAACTACAAATACCTGGGTGTCTGGTTAGACTGTAAACTCTCCTTCCAGACTCACATATCCAATCCAAAATTAAATCTAGAATCGGCTTCCTATATCGCAACAACATCCTTCACTCATGCTGCCAAACATACCCCCGTAAAACTGACCATACTACCGATCCTCGACTTCGGTGATGTCGTCTATAAAATAACCTCCAACAGTCTACTCAACAAACTGGATGCAGTCTATCACAGTGCCATCCGTTTTGTCACCAAAGCCCCATACACTACCCACCATTGCGTCCTGTACGCTCTCGTTGGTTGGCACTCACTTCATACTCGTCGCCAAATCCACTGACTACAGGTTATCTACAAGTCTCTGCTAGGTAAAGCCCCACCTTATCTCAGCTGAATGGTCACCATAGCAGCACCCACTCGTAGCACGCTCTCCAGCAGGTATATCTCACTGGTCACCCCGAAAGCCAATTCCTCCTTTAGTCGTCTTTCCTTCCAGTTCTCTGCTGCCCATGACTGGAACGAATTGCACAAATCTCTAAAGCTGGAGACTCACATCTCCCTCACTAGCTTTAAGCACCAGCTGTCAGAGCAGTTTACAGATCACTGCACCTGTACATAGCCTATCTGTAAACAGCACATCTATCTACCTACCTCATCCCATACTGGTATTTATTTATTTTGCTCTTTTGCACCCCAGTATCTCTACCTGCACATTCATCTTTTGCACATCTACCATTCCAGTGTTTAATTGCTATATTGTAATTACTTCGCCACCATGGCCTATTTATTTCCTTAACTTACCTCATTTGCACTCACTGTATATAGACTTTTTGTTTTCTTTTGTTGTACTGTATTATTGACTGTATGTTTTGTTTATTCCATGTGTAACTGTGTTGTTGTATGTGTCAAATTGCTACGCTTTATCTTGGCCAGGTCTCAGTTGCAAATGAGAACTTGTTCTCAACTAGCCTACCTGGTTAAATAAAGGTGAAAAAAATAAATAATAATAAATAATAAATAAATAAGTCCTACCTTCCACACCACAGTCTACACATTCTACATGCCCTAAGTCCTGCCGTCTACACCGCAGTCTACAATTTCTATACGCCATAGGTCCAACCGTACACACCAGTCTTAACAATCTATGTGCCATGTGTCCTACCGTCAGTCTACACATTCTATAAGCCATGAATCAAAACGTCCACACCACAGTTTAAACATTCTATATGCCATAACTTCTACCGTCCACCCGACAGTCTACACATTCTACCTGTCATAACTTCTACCGTCCATCCGACAGTCTACACATTCTATATGCCATAACTTCTAACGTCTACCCGACAGTCTACACATTCTACCTGTCAAAAGTTCTACCGTCCACCCGGCAGTCTACACATTCTACCTGTCAAAGGTTCTACCGTCCACACCACTTTCTACTATTTCTAAATGCATTAAGTACTAATGTCCACCCGATAGCTTACACATTATATATGCCGTAAGTACTACCGGTCACACCACAGTCTACACATTCTATATGCCAGTAGTTATACCGTCATCACAACAATCACACAATCTACTTGGCATAAGTCTTACCGTCCACATCACAGTTTACACATTCCTTATGCCATAAGTCCTACCATCCACATCACAGTCTACACATTCCTTATGCCATAAGTCCTACCATCCACATCACAGTCTACACATTCCTTATGCCATAAGTCCTACCATCCACATGACAGTCTACACATTCCTTATGCTATAAGTCCTACTATCCACATGACAGTCTACACATTCCTCATGCCATAAGTCCTACCATCCACATGACAGTCTACACATTCCTTATGCCATAAGTCCTACCATCCACATGACAGTCTACACATTCCTTATGCCATAAGTCCTACCATCCACATGACAGTCTACACATTCCTTATGCCATAAGTCCTACCGTCCACATGACAGTCTACATATTCCTTATGCCATAAGTCCTACCATCCACATGACAGTCTACACATTCCTTATGCCATAAGTCCTACCGTCCACATGACAGTCTACATATTCCTTATGCCATAAGTCCTACCATCCACATGACAGTCTACACATTCCTTATGCCATAAGTCCTACCATCCACATGACAGTCTACACATTCCTTATGCCATAAGTCCTACCATCCACATGACAGTCTACACATTCCTTATGCCATAAGTCCTACCATCCACATGACAGTCTACACATTCCTTATGCCATAAGTTCTACCATCCACATGACAGTCTACATATTCCTTATGCCATAAGTCCTACCATCCACATGACAGTCTACACATTCCTTATGCCATAAGTCCTACCACCCACCTGACAGTCTAAACATTCTATCTTTCAAAAGTTCTACTGTCCACACAGTCTACACATTCTATATGCCATGAGTCCATCTGTCCACTAGACAGTCAGTCTACACATGCTACATTCCATGAGCGCTACAGTCCACACCACAATCTACACATTCAATGTGTAATGAGTCAAGTAGTCCACACCACAGGTTACACATTCTATATGCCATACGTCCTACCGTCCACATCACAGTCTACACATTCTATATGCCACACGTCCTACCGTCCACATCACAGTCAACACATTCTATATGCCATACGTCCTACCGTCCACATCACAGTCTACACATTCTATATGCCATACGTCCTACCGTCCACATCACAGTCTACACATTCTATATGCCATACGTCCTACCGTCCACATCACAGTCTACACATTCTATATGCCATACGTCCTACCGTCCACATCACAGTCTACACATTCTATATGCCATACGTCCTACCGTCCACATCACAGTCTACACATTCTATATGCCATACGTCCTACTGTCCACATCACAGTCTACACATTCTATATGCCATACGTCCTACCGTCCACACCACAGTCTACAAATTCGCTATGCCATACATCCTACCGTCGACTAGTCTATTCACCATATCCTACCATCCACTAGTCAGTCTACACTATACGTCGTACCATCCACCATACTATATGCCATACATGTCCTACCGTCCACTAGTCAGTCTACACATTCTATTATATGCCATACGTCCTACCGTCCACTAGTCAGTCTACACATTCTATTGCCATACGTCCTACCATCCACTAGTCAGTCTACACATTCTATTCGCCATACGTCCTACCATCCACTAGTCAGTCTACACATTCTATATGCCATACGTCCTACCGTCCACATCACAGTCTACACATTCTATATGCCATACATCCTACCGTCCACATCACAGTCTACACATTCTATATGCCATTTGTCCTACCTTCAACACCACAGTCTACACATTCAAAATGCCATGAGTCCTACCATCCCCACCACAGTCTACACATTCTATATGCCAAACGTCCTACCGTCCACATCACAGTCAACACATTCTATATGCCATACGTCCTACCGTCCACATCACAGTCTACACATTCTATATGCCATACGTCCTACCATCCACATCACAGTCTACACATTCTATATGCCATACGTCCTACCGTCCACATCACAGTCAACACATTCTATATGCCATACGTCCTACCGTCCACATCACAGTCTACAAATTCTATATGCCATACGTCCTACCGTCCACATCACAGTCTACAAATTCTATATGCCATACGTCCTAACGTCCACACCACAATCTACACATTCTATATGCCATACGTCCTACCGTCCACATCACAGTCTACACATTCTATATGCCATACGTCCTACCGTCCACATCACAGTCTACACATTCTATATGCCATACGTCCTACCGTCCACATCACAGTGTACACATTCTATATGCCATACGTTCTACCGTCCACACCACAATCTACACATTCTATATGCCATACGTCCTACCGTCGACTAGTCAGTCTACACATTCTATATGCCATACGTCGTACCATCCACTAGTCAGTCTACACATTCTATTCACCATACGTCCTACCATCCACTAGTCAGTCTACACATTCTATATGCCATTTGTCCTACCTTCAACAACACAGTCTACACATTCAAAATGCCATGAGTCCTACCATCCCCACCACAGTCTACACATTCTATATGCCATGCGTCCTACTGTCCACATCACAGTCTACACATTCTATATGCCATACGTTCTACCGTCCACACCACAGTCTACACATTCGCTATGCCATAATTCCTACCGTCCACACCACAATCTACACATTCTATATGCCATACGACCTACCATCCACTAGTCAGTCTACACATTCTATTCACCATACGTCGTACCATCCACTAGTCAGTCTACACATTCTATATGCCATACATCCTACCGTCCACTAGTCAGTCTACACATTCTATATGCCATACGTCCTACCGTCCACTAGTCAGTCTACACATTCTATTCGCCATACGTCCTACCATCCACTAGTCAGTCTACACATTCTATTCGCCATACGTCCTACCATCCACTAGTCAGTCTACACATTCTATATGCCATACGTCCTACCGTCCACATCACAGTCTACACATTCTATATGCCATACGTCCTACTGTCCACATCACAGTCTACACATTCTATATGCCATTTGTCCTACCTTCAACACCACAGTCTACACATTCAAAATGCCATGAGTCCTACCATCCCCACCACAGTCTACACATTCTATATGCCATACATCCTACCGTCCATATCACAGTCAACACATTCTATATGCCATACGTCCTACCGTCCACATCACAGTCTACACATTCTATATGCCATACGTCATACCATCCACATCACAGTCTACACATTCTATATGCCATACGTCCTACCGTCCACATCACAGTCAACACATTCTATATGCCATACGTCCTACCGTCCACATCACAGTCTACAAATTCTATATGCCATACGTCCTACCGTCGACTAGTCAGTCTACACATTCTATATGCCATACGTCCTACCGTCCACATCACAGTCTACACATTCTATATGCCATACGTCCTACCGTCCACATCACAGTCTACACATTCTATATGCCATACGTTCTACCGTCCACACCACAATCTACACATTCTATATGCCATACGTCCTACCGTCGACTAGTCAGTCTACACATTCTATATGCCATACGTCCTACCATCCACTAGTCAGTCTACACATTCTATTCACCATACGTCCTACCATCCACTAGTCAGTCTACACATTCTATATGCCATTTGTCCTACCTTCAACAACACAGTCTACACATTCAAAATGCCATGAGTCCTACCATCCCCACCACAGTCTACACATTCTATATGCCATACATCCTACCGTCCACATCACAGTCAACACATTTTGTATGCCATACGTCCTACCGTCCACATCACAGTCTACACATTCTATATGCCATACGTCCTACCGTCCACACCACAATCTACACATTCTATATGCTATGAGTCCTACCATCCCCACCACAGTCTACACATTCTATATGCCATACGTCCTACCGTCCACATCACAGTCTACACATTCTATATGCCATACGTCCTACCGTCCACATCACAGTCTACACATTCTATATGCCATACGTCCTACCGTCCACATCACAGTCTACACATTCTATATGCCATACGTCCTACCGTCCACATCACAGTCTACACATTCTATATGCCATACGTCCTACCGTCCACATCACAGTCTACACATTCTATATGCCATACGTCCTACCGTCCACATCACAGTCTACACATTCTATATGCCATACGTCCTACCGTCCACATCACAGTCTACACATTCTATATGCCATACGTCCTACCGTCCACATCACAGTCTACACATTCTATATGCCATACGTCCTACCGTCCACATCACAGTCTACACATTCTATATGCCATACGTCCTACCGTCCACATCACAGTGTACACATTCTATATGCCATACGTCCTACCGTCCACATCACAGTCTACACATTCTATATGCCATACGTCCTACCGTCCACTAGTCACAGTCTACACATTCTATATGCCATACGTCCTACCATCCACATCACAGTCTACACATTCTATATGCCATTTGTCCTACCTTCAACAACACAGTCTACACATTCAAAATGCCATGAGTCCTACCATCCCCACCACAGTCTAGACATTCTATATGCCATACGTCCTACCGTCCACATCACAGTCTACACATTCTATATGCCATACGTCCTACCGTCCACATCACAGTCAACACATTCTATATGCCATACGTCCTACCGTCCACATCACAGTCTACACATTCTATATGCCATACGTCCTACTGTCCACATCACAGTCTACACATTCTATATGCCATACGTCCTACCGTCCACATCACAGTCTACACATTCTATATGCCATACGTCCTACCGTCCACATCACAGTCTACACATTCTATATGCCATACGTCCTACCGTCCACATCACAGTCAACACATTCTATATGCCATACGTCCTACCATCCACTAGTCAGTCTACACATTCTATATGCCATGTCCTACCATCCATCACAGTCTACACATTCTATATGCCATACATCCACCGTCCACTCACAGTCTACACATTCTATATGCCATACGTCCTACCGTCCACTCACAGTCTACACATTCTATATGCCATACGTCCTACCTATCCACACCAGTCAGTCTACACATTCTATATGCCATACGTCCTACCGTCCACATCACAGTCTACACATTCTATATGCCATACGTCCTACCGTCCACATCACAGTCTACACATTCTATATGCCATACGTCCTACCATCCACATCACAGTCTACACATTCTATATGCCATACGTCCTACCATCCACACCACAGTCTACACATTCTATATGCCATACGTCCTACCGTCCACATCACAGTCTACACATTCTATATGCCATACGTCCTACTGTCCACCACAGTCTACACATTCTATATGCCATACGTCCTACCATCCACTAGTCAGTCTACACATTCTATATGCCATACGTCCTACCATCCACTAGTCAGTCTACACATTCTATATGCCATACGTCCTACCATCCACATCACAGTCTACACATTCTATATGCCATTTGTCCTACCTTCAACACCACAGTCTACACATTCAAAATGCCATGAGTCCTACCATCCCCACCACAGTCTACACATTCTATATGCCATACGTCCTACCGTCCACATCACAGTCTACACATTCTATATGCCATACGTCCTACCGTCCACATCACAGTCAACACATTCTATATGCCATACGTCCTACCATCCACATCACAGTCTACACATTCTATATGCCATACGTCCTACCGTCCACATCACAGTCTACACATTCTATATGCCATACGTCCTACCGTCCACATCACAGTCTACAAATTCTATATGCCATACTTCCTACCGTCGACTAGTCAGTCTACACATTCTATATGCCATACGTCCTACCGTCCACATCACAGTCAACACATTCTATATGCCATACGTCCTACCGTCCACATCACAGTCTACACATTCTATATGCCATACGTCCTACCGTCCACATCACAGTCTACACATTCTATATGCCATACGTCCTACCGTCCACATCACAGTCTACACATTCTATATGCCATACGTCCTACCGTCCACATCACAGTCTACACATTCTATATGCCATACGTCCTACCGTCCACATCACAGTCTACTAGTCAGTCTACATTCTATATGCCATACGTCCTATCCACATCACAGTCAACACATTCTATATGCCATTTGTCCTACCTTCCACATCACAGTCTACACATTCAAAATGCCATACGTCCTACCGTCCACACCACAGTCTACACATTCTATATGCCATATGTCCTACCGTCCACATCACAGTCTACAAATTCTATATGCCATACGTCCTACCGTCCACATCACAGTCAACACATTCTATATTCCATACGTCCTACCGTCCACATCACAGTCTACACATTCTATATGCCATACGTCCTACCGTCCACATCACAGTCTACACATTCTATATGCCATACGTTCTACCGTCCACACCACAGTCTACACATTCGCTATGCCATACGTCCTACCGTCCACATCACAGTCTACACATTCTATATGCCATACATCCTACCGTCCACATCACAGTCTACACATTCTATATGCCATACGTCCTAATGTCCACATCACAGTCTACACATTCTATATGCCATACCTCCTACCATCCACATCACAGTCTACACATTCGCTATGCCATAAGTCCTACCGTCGACTACAGTCTACACATTCTATATGCCATACGTCCTACCGTCCACTAGTCAGTCTACACATTCTATATGCCATACGTCCTACCATCCACTAGTCAGTCTACACATTCTATATGCCATACGTCCTACCATCCACTAGTCAGTCTACACATTCTATATGCCATACGTCCTACCGTCCACTAGTCAGTCTACACATTCTATATGCCATACGTCCTACCATCCACTCACAGTCTACACATTCTATATGCCATACGTCCTACCATCCACTATCAGTCTACACATTCTATATGCCATTTGTCCTACCTTCAACACCACAGTCTACACATTCTATATGCCATGAGTCCTACCATCCCCACCACAGTCTACACATTCTATATGCCATACGTCCTACCGTCCACATCACAGTCTACACATTCTATATGCCATACGTCCTACCGTCCACATCACAGTCTACACATTCTATATGCCATACGTCCTACCGTCCACATCACAGTCTACACATTCTATATGCCATACGTCCTACCATCCACATCACAGTCTACACATTCTATATGCCATACGTCCTACCGTCCACATCACAGTCTACACATTCTATATGCCATACGTCCTACCGTCCACATCACAGTCTACACATTCTATATGCCATACGTCCTACCGTCCACATCACAGTCTACACATTCTATATGCCATACGTCCTACCGTCCACATCACAGTCTACACATTCTATATGCCATACGTCCTACCGTCCACATCACAGTCAACACATTCTATGTGCCATACGTCCTACCGTCCACACCACAGTCTACACATTCTATATGCCATACGTCCTACCGTCCACATCACAGTCTACACATTCTATATGCCATACGTCCTACCGTCCACATCACAGTCTACACATTCTATATGCCATACGTCCTACCGTCCACATCACAGTCTACACATTCTATATGCCATACGTCCTACCGTCCACATCACAGTCTACACATTCTATATGCCATACGTTCTACCGTCCACACCACAGTCTACACATTCGCTATGCCATAAGTCCTACCGTCCACACCACAATCTACACATTCTATATGCCATACGACCTACCGTCGACTATTCAGTCTTCACATTCTATATGCCATACGTCCTACCATCCACTAGTCAGTCTACACATTCTATTCACCATACGTCGTACCATCCACTAGTCAGTCTACACATTCTATATGCCATACATCCTACCGTCCACTAGTCAGTCTACACAATCTATATGCCATACGTCCTACCGTCCACATCACAGTCTACACATTCTATATGCCATACGTCCTACCGTCCACATCACAGTCTACACATTCTATATGCCATTTGTCCTACCTTCAACACCACAGTCTACACATTCAAAATGCCATAGTCCTACCATCCCCACCACAGTCTACACATTCTATATGCCATACGTCCTACCGTCCATATCACAGTCAACACATTCTATATGCCATACGTCCTACCGTCCACATCACAGTCTACACATTCTATATGCCATACCTCCTACCATCCACATCACAGTCTACACATTCTATATGCCATACGTCCTACCGTCCACATCACAGTCTACACATTCTATATGCCATACGTCCTACCGTCCACATCACAGTGTACACATTCTATATGCCATACGTTCTACCGTCCACACCACAATCTACACATTCTATATGCCATACGTCCTACCGTCGACTAGTCAGTCTACACATTCTATATGCCATACGTCGTACCATCCACTAGTCAGTCTACACATTCTATTCACCATACGTCCTACCATCCACTAGTCAGTCTACACATTCTATATGCCATTTGTCCTACCTTCAACAACACAGTCTACACATTCAAAATGCCATGAGTCCTACCATCCCCACCACAGTCTACACATTCTATATGCCATATGTCCTACCGTCCACATCACAGTCTACACATTCTATATGCCATACGTCCTACCGTCCACATCACAGTCAACACATTCTATATGCCATACGTCCTACCGTCCACATCACAGTCTACACATTCTATATGCCACACGTCCTACCGTCCACATCACAGTGTACACATTCTATATGCCATACGTTCTACCGTCCACATCACAGTCTACAAATTCTATATGCCATACGTCCTACCGTCGACTAGTCAGTCTACACATTCTATATGCCATACGTCCTACCGTCCACATCACAGTCTACACATTCTATATGCCATACGTCCTACCGTCCACATCACAGTCTACACATTCTATATGCCATACGTCCTACCGTCCACATCACAGTCTACACATTCTATATGCCATACGTCCTACCGTCCACATCACAGTCTACACATTCTATATGCCATACGTCCTACCGTCCACATCACAGTCTACACATTCTATATGCCATACGTCCTACCATCCACATCACAGTCTACACATTCTATATGCCATACGTCCTACCATCCACATCACAGTCTACACATTCTATATGCCATACGTCCTATCCACATCACAGTCTACACATTCTATATGCCATACGTCCTACCGTCCACATCACAGTCTACACATTCTATATGCCATACGTCCTACCATCCACATCACAGTCTACACATTCTATATGCCATACGTCCTACCGTCCACATCACAGTCTACACATTCTATATGCCATACGTCCTACCGTCCACATCACAGTCTACACATTCTATATGCCATACGTCCTACCGTCCACATCACAGTCTACACATTCTATATGCCATACGTCCTACCGTCCACATCAGTCTACACATTCTATATGCCATACGTCCTACCGTCCACATCACAGTCTACACATTCTATATGCCATACGTCCTACCGTCCACATCACAGTCTACACATTCTATATGCCATACGTCCTACCTGTCCACATCACAGTCTACACATTCTATATGCCATACGTCCTACCGTCCCACCAGTCAGTCTACACATTCTATATGCCATACGTCCTACCGTCCACAGTCACAGTCTACACATTCTATATGCCATACGTCCTACCATCCACTAGTCAGTCTACACATTCTATTGCCATACGTCCTACCATCCACTAGTCAGTCTACACATTCTATATGCCATACGTCCTACCGTCCACATCACAGTCTACACATTCTATATGCCATACGTCCTACCGTCCACTCACAGTCTACACATTCTATATGCCATTGTCCTACCATCCACACCACAGTCTACACATTCTATATGCCATACGTCCTACCATCCACATCACAGTCTACACATTCTATATGCCATACGTCCTACCGTCCACATCACAGTCTACACATTCTATATGCCATACGTCCTACCGTCCACATCACAGTCTACACATTCTATATGCCATACGTCCTACCATCCACATCACAGTCTACACATTCTATATGCCATACGTCCTACCGTCCCATCACAGTCAACACATTCTATATGCCATACGTCCTACCGTCCACATCACAGTCTACACATTCTATATGCCATACGTCCTACCGTCCACATCACAGTCTACACATTCTATATGCCATACGTCCTACCGTCCACATCACAGTCTACACATTCTATATGCCATACGTCCTACCGTCCACATCACAGTCTACACATTCTATATGCCATACGTCCTACCGTCCACATCACAGTCTACACATTCTATATGCCATACGTCCTACCGTCCACATCACAGTCTACACATTCTATATGCCATACGTCCTACCGTCCACATCACAGTCTACACATTCTATATGCCATACGTCCTACTGTCCACACCACAGTCTACACACGTCCTACCGTCGACTAGTCAGTCTACACATTCTATATGCCATACGTCTACCATCCACTAGTCAGTCTACACATTCTATTCACCATACGTCCTACCATCCACTAGTCAGTCTACACATTCTATATGCCATTTGTCCTACCTTCAACAACACAGTCTACACATTCAAAATGCCATGAGTCCTACCATCCCCATCACAGTCTACACATTCTATATGCCATATGTCCTACCGTCCACATCACAGTCTACACATTCTATATGCCATACGTCCTACCGTCCACATCACAGTCTACACATTCTATATGCCATACGTCCTACCGTCCACATCACAGTCTACACATTCTATATGCCATACGTCCTACCGTCCACATCACAGTCTACACATTCTATATGCCATACGTCCTACCGTCCACATCACAGTCTACACATTCTATATGCCATACGTCCTACCGTCCACAGTCACAGTCTACACATTCTATATGCCATACGTCCTACCGTCCACATCACAGTCTACACATTCTATATGCCATACGTCCTACCGTCCACATCACAGTCTACACATTCTATATGCCATACGTCCTACCGTCCACATCACAGTCTACACATTCTATATGCCATACGTCCTACCGTCCACATCACAGTCTACACATTCTATATGCCATACGTCCTACCGTCCACACACAGTCTACACATTCTATATGCCATACGTCCTACCGTCACACACAGTCTACACATTCTATATGCCATACGTCCTACCGTCCACATCACAGTCTACACATTCTATATGCCATACGTCCTACCATCCACATCACAGTCTACACATTCTATATGCCATACGTCCTACCGTCCACTCACAGTCTACACATTCTATATGCCATACGTCCTACCGTCCACATCACAGTCTACACATTCTATATGCCATACGTCCTACCGTCCACATCACAGTCTACACATTCTATATGCCACTATATGTCCTACCGTCCACATCACAGTCTACACATTCTATATGCCATACGTCCTACCGTCCACTATCACAGTCTACACATTCTATATGCCATACGTCCTACCGTCCACACCACAGTCTACACATTCTATATGCCATACGTCCTACCGTCCACATCACAGTCTACACATTCTATATGCCATACGTCCTACCGTCCACATCACAGTCTACACATTCTATATTCTATCCTATGTCCACATCACAGTCTACACATTCTATATGCCATATCCTACCGTCCACATCACAGTCTACACATTCTATATGCCATACGTCCTACCGTCCACATCACAGTCTACACATTCTATATGCCATACGTCCTGCCATCCACATCACAGTCTACCATTCTATATGCCATACGTCCTACTGTCCCACACACAGTCTACACATTCTATATGCCATACGTCCTACCGTCCACTCAGTCAGTCTACACATTCTATATGCCATACGTCCTACCGTCCACTAGTCAGTCTACACATTCTATATGCCATACGTCCTACCATCCACTAGTCAGTCTACACATTCTATATGCCATACGTCCTACCATCCACAGTCAGTCTACACATTCTATATGCCATACGTCCTACCGTCCACATCACAGTCTACACATTCTATATGCCATACGTCCTACCGTCCACATCACAGTCTACACATTCTATATGCCATACGTCCTACCGTCCACATCACAGTCTACACATTCTATATGCCATACGTCCTACCATCCACACCACAGTCTACACATTCTATATGCCATACGTCCTACCGTCCACATCACAGTCTACACATTCTATATGCCATACGTCCTACCGTCCACATCACAGTCTACACATTCTATATGCCATACGTCCTACCGTCCACATCACAGTCTACACATTCTATATGCCATACGTCCTACCGTCCACATCACAGTTACACATTCTATATGCCATACGTCCTACCGTCCACATCACAGTCTACACATTCTATATGCCATACGTCCTACCGTCCACATCACAGTCTACACATTCTATATGCCATACGTCCTACCGTCCACACCACAGTCTACACATTCTATATGCCATACGTCCTACCGTCCACATCACAGTCTACACATTCTATATGCCATACGTCCTACCGTCCACATCACAGTCTACACATTCTATATGCCATACGTCCTACCGTCCACATCACAGTCTACACATTCTATATGCCATACGTCCTACTGTCCACATCACAGTCTACACATTCTATATGCCATACGTCCTACCGTCCACATCACAGTCTACACATTCTATATGCCATAAGTCCTACCGTCCACACCACAATCTACACATTCTATATGCCATACGTCCTACCGTCCACTATTCAGTCTACACATTCTATATGCCATACGTCCTACCATCCACTAGTCAGTCTACACATTCTATTCACCATACGTCCTACCATCCACTAGTCAGTCTACACATTCTATATGCCATACGTCCTACCATCCACTAGTCAGTCTACACATTCTATATGCCATACGTCCTACCGTCCACATCACAGTCTACACATTCTATATGCCATACGTCCTACCGTCCACATCACAGTCTACACATTCTATATGCCATTTGTCCTACCTTCAACACCACAGTCTACACATTCTAAATGCCATACGTCCTACCATCCCCATCACAGTCTACACATTCTATATGCCATACGTCCTACCGTCCACATCACAGTCAACACATTCTATATGCCATACGTCCTACCGTCCACATCACAGTCTACACATTCTATATGCCATACGTCCTACCATCCACATCACAGTCTACACATTCTATATGCCATACGTCCTACCGTCCACACCACAGTCTACACATTCTATATGCCATACGTCCTACCGTCCACATCACAGTGTACACAATCTATATGCCATACGTTCTACTGTCCACACCACAATCTACACATTCTATATGCCATACGTCCTACCGTCGACTAGTCAGTCTACACATTCTATATGCCATACGTCGTACCATCCACTAGTCAGTCTACACATTCTATTCACCATACGTCCTACCATCCACTAGTCAGTCTACACATTCTATATGCCATTTGTCCTACCTTCAACAACACAGTCTACACATTCAAAATGCCATGAGTCCTACCATCCCCACCACAGTCTACACATTCTATATGCCATATGTCCTACCGTCCACATCACAGTCTACACATTCTATATGCCATACGTCCTACCGTCCACATCACAGTCAACACATTCTATATGCCATACGTCCTACCGTCCACATCACAGTCTACACATTCTATATGCCACACGTCCTACCGTCCACATCACAGTGTACACATTCTATATGCCATACGTTCTACCGTCCACATCACAGTCTACAAATTCTATATGCCATACGTCCTACCGTCACTAGTCAGTCTACACATTCTATATGCCATACGTCCTACCGTCCACATCACAGTCTACACATTCTATATGCCATACGTCCTACCGTCCACATCACAGTCTACACATTCTATATGCCATACGTCCTACCGTCCACATCACAGTCTACACATTCTATATGCCATACGTCCTACCGTCCACATCACAGTCTACACATTCTATATGCCATACGTCCTACCGTCCACATCACAGTCTACACATTCTATATGCCATACGTCCTACCGTCCACATCACAGTCTACACATTCTATATGCCATACGTCCTACCGTCCACATCACAGTCAACACATTCTATATGCCATACGTCCTACCATCCACATCACAGTCTACACATTCTATATGCCATACGTCCTACCGTCCACTCACAGTCTACACATTCTATATGCCATACGTCCTACCGTCCACATCACAGTCTACACATTCTATATGCCATACGTCCTACCGTCCACATCACAGTCTACACATTCTATATGCCATACGTCCTACCGTCCACATCACAGTCTACACATTCTATATGCCATACGTCCTACCGTCCACATCACAGTCTACACATTCTATATGCCATAAGTCCTACCGTCCACATCACAATCTACACATTCTATATGCCATACGTCCTACCGTCGACTATTCAGTCTACACATTCTATATGCCATACGTCCTACCGTCCACATCACAGTCTACACATTCTATATGCCATACGTCCTACCGTCCACATCACAGTCTACACATTCTATATGCCATACGTCCTACTGTCCACATCACAGTCTACACATTCTATATGCCATACGTCCTACCGTCCACATCACAGTCTACACATTCTATATGCCATACGTCCTACCGTCCACATCACAGTCTACACATTCTATATGCCATACGTCCTACCATCCACTAGTCAGTCTACACATTCTATTACCCATACGTCCTACCATCCACTAGTCAGTCTACACATTCTATATGCCATACGTCCTACCGTCCACATCACAGTCTACACATTCTATATGCCATACGTCCTACCGTCCACATCACAGTCTACACATTCTATATGCCATACGTCCTACCATCCACATCACAGTCTACACATTCTATATGCCATACGTCCTACCGTCCACACCACAGTCTACACATTCTATATGCCATACGTCCTACCGTCCACATCACAGTCTACACATTCTATATGCCATACGTCCTACCATCCACAGTCAGTCTACACATTCTATATGCCATACGTCCTACCGTCCACATCAGTCTACACATTCTATATGCCATACGTCCTACCGTCCACATCACAGTCTACACATTCTATATGCCATACGTCCTGTCCACAGTCCAGTCTACACATTCTATATGCCATACGTCCTACCGTCCACATCACAGTCTACACATTCTATATGCCATACGTCCTACCGTCCACATCACAGTCTACACATTCTATATGCCATACGTCCTACCGTCCACATCACAGTCTACACATTCTATATGCCATACGTCCTACCGTCCACATCACAGTCTACACATTCTATATGCCATACGTCCTACCGTCCACATCACAGTCTACACATTCTATATGCCATACGTCCTACCGTCCACATCACAGTGTACACATTCTATATGCCATACGTTCTACCGTCCACACCACAATCTACACATTCTATATGCCATACGTCCTACCGTCGACTAGTCAGTCTACACATTCTATATGCCATACGTCGTACCATCCACTAGTCAGTCTACACATTCTATATGCCATTTGTCCTACCTTCAACAACACAGTCTACACATTCAAAATGCCATGAGTCCTACCATCCCCACCACAGTCTAGACATTCTATATGCCATACGTCCTACCGTCCACATCACAGTCTACACATTCTATATGCCATACGTCCTACCGTCCACATCACAGTCAACACATTCTATATGCCATACGTCCTACCGTCCACATCACAGTCTACACATTCTATATGCCATACGTCCTACTGTCCACATCACAGTCTACACATTCTATATGCCACGTCTACCGTCCACACCACAGTCTACACATTCGCTATGCCATACGTCCTACCGTCCACACCACAATCTACACATTCTATATGCCATACGACCTACCGTCGACTATTCAGTCTTCACATTCTATATGCCATACGTCCTACCATCCACTAGTCAGTCTACACATTCTATTCACCATACGTCGTACCATCCACTAGTCAGTCTACACATTCTATATGCCATACATCCTACCGTCCACTAGTCAGTCTACACAATCTATATGCCATACGTCCTACCGTCCACTAGTCAGTCTACACATTCTATTACCCATACGTCCTACCATCCACTAGTCAGTCTACACATTCTATATGCCATACGTCCTACCGTCCACATCACAGTCTACACATTCTATATGCCATACGTCCTACCGTCCACATCACAGTCTACACATTCTATATGCCATACGTCCTACCATCCACATCACAGTCTACACATTCTATATGCCATACGTCCTACCGTCCACACCACAGTCTACACATTCTATATGCCATACGTCCTACCGTCCACATCACAGTCTACACATTCTATATGCCATACGTCCTACTGTCCACACCACAGTCTACACATTCTATATGCCATACGTCCTACCGTCGACAGTCAGTCTACACATTCTATATGCCATACGTCGTACCATCCACTAGTCAGTCTACACATTCTATTCACCATACGTCCTACCATCCACTAGTCAGTCTACACATTCTATATGCCATTTGTCCTACCTTCAACAACACAGTCTACACATTCAAAATGCCATGAGTCCTACCATCCCCACCACAGTCTACACATTCTATATGCCATATGTCCTACCGTCCACATCACAGTCTACACATTCTATATGCCATACGTCCTACCGTCCACATCACAGTCAACACATTCTATATGCCATACGTCCTACCGTCCACATCACAGTCTACACATTCTATATGCCATACGTCCTACCGTCCACATCACAGTGTACACATTCTATATGCCATACGTTCTACCGTCCACATCACAGTCTACAAATTCTATATGCCATACTTTCCTACCGTCGACTAGTCAGTCTACACATTCTATATGCCATACGTCCTACCGTCACATCACAGTCAACACATTTATATGCCATACGTCCTACCGTCCACATCACAGTCTACACATTCTATATGCCATACGTCCTACCGTCCACATCACAGTCTACACATTCTATATGCCATACGTCCTACCGTCCACATCACAGTCTACACATTCTATATGCCATACGTCCTACCGTCCACATCACAGTCTACACATTCTATATGCCATACGTCCTACCGTCCACATCACAGTCTACACATTCTATATGCCATACGTCCTACCGTCCACATCACAGTCAACACATTCTATATGCCATACGTCCTACCGTCCACATCACAGTCAACACATTCTATATGCCATACGTCCTACCGTCCACATCACAGTCTACACATTCTATATGCCATACGTCCTACCGTCCACATCACAGTCTACACATTCTATATGCCATACGTCCTACCGTCCACATCACAGTTACACATTCTATATGCCATACGTCCTACCGTCCACATCACAGTCTACACATTCTATATGCCATACGTCCTACCGTCCACATCACAGTCTACACATTCTATATGCCATACGTCCTACCATCCCACATCACAGTCTACACATTCTATATGCCATACGTCCTACCGTCCACATCACAGTCTACACATTCTATATGCCATACGTCCTACCGTCCACATCACAGTCTACACATTCTATATGCCATACGTCCTACCGTCCACATCACAGTCTACACATTCTATATGCCATACGTCCTACCATCCACATCACAGTCTACACATTCTATATGCCATACGTCCTACCGTCCACATCACAGTCTACACATTCTATATGCCATACGTCCTACCGTCCACTATCACAGTCTACACATTCTATATGCCATACGTCCTACCATCCACATCACAGTCTACACATTCTATATGCCATACATCCTACCGTCCACAGTCAGTCTACACATTCTATATGCCATACGTCCTACCGTCCACTAGTCAGTCTACACATTCTATATGCCATACGTCCTACCATCCACTACAGTCTACACATTCTATTGCCATACGTCCTACCATCCACTAGTCAGTCTACACATTCTATATGCCATTTGTCCTACCTTCAACAACACAGTCTACACATTCAAAATGCCATGAGTCCTACCATCCCCACCACAGTCTACACATTCTATATGCCATACGTCCTACCGTCCACATCACAGTCTACACATTCTATATGCCATACGTCCTACCGTCCACATCACAGTCAACACATTCTATATGCCATACGTCCTACCGTCCACACCACAGTCTACACATTCTATATGCCATACGTCCTACCGTCCACATCACAGTCTACAAATTCTATATGCCATACGTCCTACCGTCCACATCACAGTCTACACATTCTATATGCCATACGTCCTACCGTCCACATCACAGTCTACACATTCTATATGCCATACATCCTACCGTCCACATCACAGTCAACACATTTTGTATGCCATACGTCCTACCGTCCACATCACAGTCTACACATTCTATATGCCATACGTCCTACCGTCCACACCACAATCTACACATTCTATATGCTATGAGTCCTACCATCCCCACCACAGTCTACACATTCTATATGCCATACGTCCTACCGTCCACATCACAGTCTACACATTCTATATGCCATACGTCCTACCGTCCACATCACAGTCAACACATTCTATATGCCATACGTCCTACCGTCCACATCACAGTCTACACATTCTATATGCCATACGTCCTACTGTCCACATCACAGTCTACACATTCTATATGCCACGTTCTACGTCCACCGTCCCACAGTCTACACATTCTCTATGCCATAAGTCCTACCGTCCACACCACAATCTACACATTCTATATGCCATACGACCTACCGTCGACTATTCAGTCTTCACATTCTATATGCCATACGTCCTACCATCCACTAGTCAGTCTACACATTCTATTCACCATACGTCGTACCATCCACTAGTCAGTCTACACATTCTATTCGCCATACGTCCTACCATCCACTAGTCAGTCTACACATTCTATATGCCATACGTCCTACCGTCCACATCACAGTCTACACATTCTATATGCCATACGTCCTACCGTCCACATCACAGTCTACACATTCTATATGCCATTTGTCCTACCTTCAACACCACAGTCTACACATTCAAAATGCCACGAGTCCTACCATCCCCACCACAGTCTACACATTCTATATGCCATACGTCCTACCGTCCATATCACAGTCAACACATTCTATATGCCATACGTCCTACCGTCCACATCACAGTCTACACATTCTATATGCCATACCTCCTACCATCCACATCACAGTCTACACATTCTATATGCCATACGTCCTACCGTCCACATCACAGTCTACACATTCTATATGCCATACGTCCTACCGTCCACATCACAGTGTACACATTCTATATGCCATACGTTCTACCGTCCACACCACAATCTACACATTCTATATGCCATACGTCCTACCGTCGACTAGTCAGTCTACACATTCTATATGCCATACGTCGTACCATCCACTAGTCAGTCTACACATTCTATTCACCATACGTCCTACCATCCACTAGTCAGTCTACACATTCTATATGCCATTTGTCCTACCTTCAACAACACAGTCTACACATTCAAAATGCCATGAGTCCTACCATCCCCACCACAGTCTACACATTCTATATGCCATATGTCCTACCGTCCACATCACAGTCTACACATTCTATATGCCATACGTCCTACCGTCCACATCACAGTCAACACATTCTATATGCCATACGTCCTACCGTCCACATCACAGTCTACACATTCTATATGCCACACGTCCTACCGTCCACATCACAGTGTACACATTCTATATGCCATACGTTCTACCGTCCACATCACAGTCTACAAATTCTATATGCCATACGTCCTACCGTCCGACTAGTCAGTCTACACATTCTATATGCCATACGTCCTACCGTCCACATCACAGTCAACACATTTTGTATGCCATACGTCCTACCGTCCACATCACAGTCTACACATTCTATATGCCATACGTCCTACCGTCCACATCACAGTCAACACATTCTACATGCCATACGTCCTACCGTCCACATCACAGTCTACACATTCTATATGCCATACGTCCTACCGTCCACATCACAGTCTACACATTCTATATGCCATACGTCCTACCGTCCACATCACAGTCTACACATTCTATATGCCATACGTCCTACCGTCCACATCACAGTCAACACATTCTATATGCCATACGTCCTACCGTCCACATCACAGTCAACACATTCTATATGCCATACGTCCTACCGTCCACACCACAGTCTACACATTCTATATGCCATACGTCCTACCGTCCACATCACAGTCTACAAATTCTATATGCCATACGTCCTACCGTCCACATCACAGTCTACACATTCTATATGCCATACGTCCTACCGTCCACATCACAGTCTACACATTCTATATGCCATACGTCCTACCGTCCACATCACAGTCTACACATTCTATATGCCATACGTCCTACCGTCCACATCACAGTCTACACATTCTATATGCCATACGTCCTACCGTCGACACATCACAGTCTACACATTCTATATGCCATACGTCCTACCGTCCACATCACAGTCTACACATTCTATATGCCATACGTCCTACCGTCCACATCACAGTCTACACATTCTATATGCCATACGTCCTACCGTCCACATCACAGTCTACACATTCTATATGCCATACGTCCTACCGTCCACATCACAGTCTACACATTCTATATGCCATACGTCCTACCGTCCACATTCAGTCTACACATTCTATATGCCATACGTCCTACCATCCACTCAGTCAGTCTACACATTCTATTGCCATACGTCCTACCATCCACTACAGTCTACACATTCTATATGCCATTTGTCCTACCGTCCACATCACAGTCTACACATTCTATATGCCATACGTCCTACCGTCCACTAGTCAGTCTACACATTCTATATGCCATACGTCCTACCATCCACAGTCACAGTCTACACATTCTATATGCCATACGTCCTACCATCCACATCACAGTCTACACATTCTATATGCCATACGTCCTACCGTCCACATCACAGTCTACACATTCTATATGCCATACGTCCTACCATCCACATCACAGTCAGTACACATTCTATATGCCATACGTCCTACCATCCACATCACAGTCTACACATTCTATATGCCATACGTCCTGTCCACATAGTCAGTCTACACATTCTATATGCCATACGTCCTACCGTCCACACATCACAGTCTACACATTCTATATGCCATACGTCCTACCATCCACATCACAGTCTACACATTCTATATGCCATACGTCCTACCGTCCACATCACAGTCTACACATTCTATATGCCATACGTCCTACCGTCCACATCACAGTCTACACATTCTATATGCCATACGTCCTACCATCCACATCACAGTCTACACATTCTATATGCCATACGTCCTACCGTCCACACCACAGTCTACACATTCTATATGCCATACGTCCTACCGTCCACATCACAGTGTACACAATCTATATGCCATACGTTCTACTGTCCACACCACAATCTACACATTCTATATGCCATACGTCCTACCGTCGACTAGTCAGTCTACACATTCTATATGCCATACGTCGTACCATCCACTAGTCAGTCTACACATTCTATTCACCATACGTCCTACCATCCACTAGTCAGTCTACACATTCTATATGCCATTTGTCCTACCTTCAACAACACAGTCTACACATTCAAAATGCCATGAGTCCTACCATCCCCACCACAGTCTACACATTCTATATGCCATATGTCCTACCGTCCACATCACAGTCTACACATTCTATATGCCATACGTCCTACCGTCCACATCACAGTCAACACATTCTATATGCCATACGTCCTACCGTCCACATCACAGTCTACACATTCTATATGCCACACGTCCTACCGTCCACATCACAGTGTACACATTCTATATGCCATACGTTCTACCGTCCACATCACAGTCTACAAATTCTATATGCCATACGTCCTACCGTCCGACTAGTCAGTCTACACATTCTATATGCCATGTCCACATCACAGTCAACACATTCTATATGCCATACGTCCTACCGTCCACATCACAGTCTACACATTCTATATGCCATACGTCCTACCGTCCACATCACAGTCAACAAATTCTATATGCCATACGTCCTACCGTCCACATCACAGTCTACACATTCTATATGCCATACGTCCTACCGTCCACATCACAGTCTACACATTCTATATGCCATACGTCCTACCGTCCACATCACAGTCTACACATTCTATATGCCATACGTCCTACCGTCCACATCACAGTCAACACATTCTATATGCCATACGTCCTACCGTCCACATCACAGTCAACACATTCTATGTGCCATACGTCCTACCGTCCACACCACAGTCTACACATTCTATATGCCATACGTCCTACCGTCCACATCACAGTCTACACATTCTATATGCCATACGTCCTACCGTCCACATCACAGTCTACACATTCTATATGCCATACGTCCTACCGTCCACATCACAGTCTACACATTCTATATGCCATACGTCCTACCGTCCCACATCACAGTCTACACATTCTATATGCCATACGTCCTACCGTCCACATCACAGTCCACACATTCTATATGCCATACGTCCTACCGTCCACATCACAGTCTACACATTCTATATGCCATACGTCCTACCATCCCATCACAGTCTACACATTCTATATGCCATACGTCCTACCGTCCACATCACAGTCTACACATTCTATATGCCATACGTCCTACCATCACATCACATCACAGCCATAGTCCTTACACATTCATTCTATGCCATAAGTCCTACCGTCCACATCACAGTCTACACATTCTATATGCCATACGTCCTACCGTCCACATCACAGTCTACACATTCTATATGCCATACGTCCTACCATCCACATCACAGTCTACACATTCTATATGCCATACGTCCTACCGTCCACATCACAGTCTACACATTCTATATGCCATACGTCCTACCGTCCACTAGTCAGTCTACACATTCTATATGCCATACGTCCTACCATCCACTAGTCAGTCTACACATTCTATTCGCCATACGTCCTACCATCCACTAGTCAGTCTACACATTCTATATGCCATTTGTCCTACCTTCCACACCACAGTCTACACATTCTAAATGCCATGAGTCCTACCATCCACATCACAGTCTACACATTCTATATGCCATACGTCCTACCGTCCACATCACAGTCAACACATTCTATATGCCATACGTCCTACCGTCCACATCACAGTCAACACATTCTATATGCCATACGTCCTACCGTCCACATCACAGTCACACATTCTATATGCCATACGTCCTACCGTCCACATCACAGTCTACACATTCTATATGCCATACGTCCTACCGTCCACATCACAGTCTACACATTCTATATGCCATACGTCCTACCGTCCACATCACAGTCTACACATTCTATATGCCATACGTCCTACCGTCCACATCACAGTCTACACATTCTATATGCCATACGTCCTACCGTCCACATCACAGTCAACACATTCTATATGCCATACGCCCTACCGTCCACATCACAGTCAACACATTCTATATGCCATACGTCCTACCATCCACACCACAGTCTACACATTCTATATGCCATACGTCCTACCGTCCACATCACAGTCTACACATTCTATATGCCATACGTCCTACCGTCCACATCACAGTCAACACATTCTATATGCCATACGTCCTACCGTCCACATCACAGTCTACACATTCTATATGCCATACGTCCTACTGTCCACATCACAGTCTACACATTCTATATGCCATACGTTCTACCGTCCACACCACAGTCTACACATTCGCTATGCCATAAGTCCTACCGTCCACACCACAATCTACACATTCTATATGCCATACGACCTACCGTCGACTATTCAGTCTTCACATTCTATATGCCATACGTCCTACCATCCACTAGTCAGTCTACACATTCTATTCACCATACGTCGTACCATCCACTAGTCAGTCTACACATTCTATTCGCCATACGTCCTACCATCCACTAGTCAGTCTACACATTCTATATGCCATACGTCCTACCGTCCACATCACAGTCTACACATTCTATATGCCATACGTCCTACCGTCCACATCACAGTCTACACATTCTATATGCCATTTGTCCTACCTTCAACACCACAGTCTACACATTCAAAATGCCACGAGTCCTACCATCCCCACCACAGTCTACACATTCTATATGCCATACGTCCTACCGTCCATATCACAGTCAACACATTCTATATGCCATACGTCCTACCGTCCACATCACAGTCTACACATTCTATATGCCATACCTCCTACCATCCACATCACAGTCTACACATTCTATATGCCATACGTCCTACCGTCCACATCACAGTCTACACATTCTATATGCCATACGTCCTACCGTCCACATCACAGTGTACACATTCTATATGCCATACGTTCTACCGTCCACACCACAATCTACACATTCTATATGCCATACGTC
This sequence comes from Oncorhynchus tshawytscha, assembly GCF_018296145.1. Classification (NCBI taxonomy): domain Eukaryota; kingdom Metazoa; phylum Chordata; class Actinopteri; order Salmoniformes; family Salmonidae; genus Oncorhynchus; species Oncorhynchus tshawytscha. Next base: position 26,062,918 of record NC_056449.1, read on the forward strand.
CTACCGTCGACTAGTCAGTCTACACATTCTATATGCCATACGTCGTACCATCCACTAGTCAGTCTACACATTCTATTCACCATACGTCCTACCATCCACTAGTCAGTCTACACATTCTATATGCCATTTGTCCTACCTTCAACAACACAGTCTACACATTCAAAATGCCATGAGTCCTACCATCCCCACCACAGTCTACACATTCTATATGCCATATGTCCTACCGTCCACATCACAGTCTACACATTCTATATGCCATACGTCCTACCGTCCACATCACAGTCAACACATTCTATATGCCATACGTCCTACCGTCCACATCACAGTCTACACATTCTATATGCCACACGTCCTACCGTCCACATCACAGTGTACACATTCTATATGCCATACGTTCTACCGTCCACATCACAGTCTACAAATTCTATATGCCATACGTCCTACCGTCGACTAGTCAGTCTACACATTCTATATGCCATACGTCCTACCGTCCACATCACAGTCAACACATTTTGTATGCCATACGTCCTACCGTCCACATCACAGTCTACACATTCTATATGCCATACGTCCTACCGTCCACATCACAGTCAACACATTCTACATGCCATACGTCCTACCGTCCACATCACAGTCTACACATTCTATATGCCATACGTCCTACCGTCCACATCACAGTCTACACATTCTATATGCCATACGTCCTATGTCCACATCACAGTCTACACATTCTATATGCCATACGTCCTACCGTCCACATCACAGTCAACACATTCTATATGCCATACGTCCTACCGTCCACATCACAGTCAACACATTCTATGTGCCATACGTCCTACCGTCCACACCACAGTCTACACATTCTATATGCCATACGTCCTACCGTCCACATCACAGTCTACACATTCTATATGCCATACGTCCTACCGTCCACATCACAGTCTACACATTCTGTATGCCATACATCCTACCGTCCACATCACAGTCTACACATTCTATATGCCATACGTTCTACCGCCCACACCACAGTCTACACATTCGCTATGCCATAAGTCCTACCGTCCACACCACAATCTACACATTCTATATGCCATACGACCTACCGTCGACTATTCAGTCTACACATTCTATATGCCATACGTCCTACCGTCCACATCACAGTCTACACATTCTATATGCCATACGTCCTACCGTCCACATCACAGTGTACACATTCTATATGCCATACGTCCTACTGTCCACATCACAGTCTACACATTCTCTATGCCATACGTTCTACCGTCCAAACCACAGTCTACACATTCGCTATGCCATAAGTCCTACCGTCCACACCACAATCTACACATTCTATATGCCATACGACCTACCGTCGACTATTCAGTCTACACATTCTATATGCCATACGTCCTACCATCCACTATCAGTCTACACATTCTATTGCCATACGTCCTCCTCCACTAGTCAGTCCACATTCTATATGCCATAGTTCTACCGTCCACATTCTACACATTCTATGCCATACGTCCTACCATCCACTAGTCAGTCTACACATTCTATATGCCATACGTCCTACCATCCACTAGTCAGTCTACACATTCTATATGCCATACGTCCTACCATCCACTAGTCAGTCTACACATTCTATATGCCATTTGTCCTACCTTCAACACCACAGTCTACACATTCAAAATGCCATGAGTCCTACCATCCCCACCACAGTCTACACATTCTATATGCCATACATCCTACCGTCCACATCACAGTGTACACATTCTATATGCCATACGTTCTACCGTCCACATCACAGTCTACACATTCTATATGCCATACGTCCTACCGTCGACTAGTCAGTCTACACACTCTATATGCCATACGTCCTACAGTCCACATCACAGTCAACACATTCTATATGCCATACGTCCTACCGTCCACATCACAGTCTACACATTCTATATGCCATACGTCCTACCGTCCACATCACAGTGTACACATTCTATATGCCATACGTCCTACTGTCCACATCACAGTCTACACATTCTCTATGCCATACGTTCTACCGTCCAAACCACAGTCTACACATTCGCTATGCCATAAGTCCTACCGTCCACACCACAATCTACACATTCTATATGCCATACGACCTACCGTCCACTATTCAGTCTACACATTCTATATGCCATACGTCCTACCATCCACTAGTCAGTCTACACATTCTATTGCCATACGTCCTACCGTCCACTAGTCAGTCGACACATTCTATATGCCATACGTTCTACCGTCCACTTGTCAGTCTACACATTCTATTCGCCATACGTCCTACCATCCACTAGTCAGTCTACACATTCTATTCGCCATACATCCTACCATCCACTAGTCAGTCTACACATTCTATATGCCATTTGTCCTACCTTCAACACCACAGTCTACACATTCAAAATGCCATGAGTCCTACCATCCCCACCACAGTCTACACATTCTCTATGCCATACGTCCTACCGTCCACATCACAGTGTACACATTCTATATGCCATACGTTCTACCGTCCACATCACAGTCTACAAATTCTATATGCCATACGTCCTACCGTCGACTAGTCAGTCTACACACTCTATATGCCATACGTCCTACAGTCCACATCACAGTCAACACATTCTATATGCCATACGTCCTACCGTCCACATCACAGTCTACACATTCTATATGCCATACGTCCTACCGTCCACATCACAGTCTACACATTCTATATGCCATACGTCCTACCGTCCACAACACAGTCTACACATTCTATATGCCATACGTCCTACCGTCCACATCACAGTCAACACATTCTATATGCCATACGTCCTACCGTCCACATCACAGTAAACACATTCTATATGCCATACGTCCTACCGTCCACACCACAGTCTACACATTCTATATGCCATACGTCCTACCGTCCACATCACAGTCTACACATTCTATATGCCATACATCCTACCGTCCACATCACAGTCTACACATTCTATATGCCATACGTCCTAATGTCCACATCACAGTCTACACATTCTATATGCCATACCTCCTACCGTCCACATCACAGTCTACACATTCGCTATGCCATAAGTCCTATCGTCCACACGACAATCTACACATTCTATATGCCATACGTCCTTCCGTCGACTAGTCAGTCTACACATTCTATATGCCATACGTCCTACCATCCACTAGTCAGTCTACACATTCTATATGCCATACATCCTACCGTCCACTAGTCAGTCGACGCATTCTATATGCCATACGTTCTACCGTCCACTAGTCAGTCTACACATTCTATTCGCCATACGTCCTACCATCCACTAGTCAGTCTACACATTCTATTCGCCATACGTCCTACCATCCACTAGTCAGTCTACACATTCTATATTATTTGTCCTACCTTCAACACCACAGTCTACACATTCAAAATGCCATGAGTCCTACCATCCCCACCACAGTCTACACATTCTATATGCCATACGTCCTTCCGTCCACATCACAGTCAACACATTCTATATGCCATACGTCCTACCGTCCACATCACAGTCAACACATTCTATATGCCATACGTCCTACCGTCCACACCACAGTCTACACATTCTATATGCCATACGTTCTACCGTCCACATCACAGTCTACAAATTCTATATGCCATACGTCCTACCGTCGACTAGTCAGTCTACACACTCTATATGCCATACGTCCTACAGTCCACATCACAGTCAACACATTCTATATGCCATACGTCCTACCGTCCACATCACAGTCTACACATTCTATATGCCATACGTCCTTCCGTCGACTAGTCAGTCTACACATTCTATATGCCATACATCCTACCGTCCACTAGTCAGTCTACACATTCTATATGCCATACGTCCTACCGTCCACTAGTCAGTCTACACATTCTATTCGCCATACGTCCTACCATCCACTAGTCCGTCTACACATTCTATTCGCCATACGTCCTACCATCCACTAGTCAGTCTACACATTCTATTCGCCATACGTCCTACCATCCACTAGTCAGTCTACACATTCTATATGCCATACGTCCTACCGTCCACTAGTCAGTCTACACATTCTATTCGCCATACGTCCTACCATCCACTAGTCCGTCTACACATTCTATTCGCCATACGTCCTACCATCCACTAGTCAGTCTACACATTCTATTCGCCATACGTCCTACCATCCACTAGTCAGTCTACACATTCTATATGCCATTTGTCCTACCTTCAACACCACAGTCTACACATTCAAAATGCCATGAGTCCTACCATCCCCACCACAGTCTACACGTTCTATATCCAATGAGTCCTACCGTCCACAATACAGCCTCCACATTCTACATGCCATATTTCTATACTGTCCAAATGTCAGTCTACATATTCTTTATGCCATAAGTCCTTCCTTCCTCACCACAGTCTACAGTCCATATGCCATAAGTCCTACCGTCAACACGACAGTCCACACGTTCTATGTTCCTTAAGTCCTACCTTTCACATGGCAGTCTACAGATTCTTTATACCATAAGTACTACCGTCAACACCACAGTGTACACGTTCTATATGCCATAAGTCCTTCCAGTCCCCATGACAGTCCACACATTCTATGTTCCTTAAGTCCTACCATCCACAATACAGTCGACAAATTCTATATTTGAAAAGATCTACCGTCCACTAGACTTTCTACACATTCTATATGCAATACGTCCTACCGTCCACACCACAGTCTACACATTCTGTAGCCAATGAGACCTACTATCCACACGACAGTCTACAAAATCTATATACCATAACTTCAACTGTCCACACCACAATCTAAACATTCTGTATGTCATAGATCCTACCATTCACTCTACAGTCTACACATTCTGCATGCAATAAGTCCAACCGTCAACACGAAAGTCTACACATTCTATATGCCATTAGTCCTACTATCCACACCACAGTCTACACATTGTATATGCAATGACTCCTACCGTCCAAACCACTGTCTACCCAATTTTATTTCCATAAGTTCTACCGTCCACGCCATAGTCAACTAATTCTATTTGCCATAATTCCTACCGTCCACAACACAGTCTACACAATCTATATGCCATGAGTACTACCATCCACACCACAATCTACACAATCTATATCCAATTAGTCCTATAGTCCACACCGCAGTCTACACATTCTATAGGCCATAAATCCTAATGTCCACACCAATGTCTACACATTCTATATGCCATAACTTATACCATCCACATCACAGTTTACACGTTCTATATCCAATGAGTCCTACCGTCCACATCACAGTCTACACATTCTACATGCCATGAGTCCATCCTTCCTCATCACAGTCTACAGGTTATATATGTCGTAAGTCCTACCTTCCACACCACAATCTACACAGTCTATGTGCCAAAAGTACCACCGTCAACACGACAGTCCACACATTCTATGTTTCTTAACTCCAACTGTACACGAAACGGTCTACAAATTCTATATGCCATAAGTCCTACAGTTCGCATGACAGTCAACACATTCCTTATGCCAAAAGTCCTACCATCCACCAGACCACAGTCGACACATTCTGTATCCAATGACTGCTACCGTCCACACCATTCTATATCCACTGGATCCTACCGTCTACATCACAGTCTACACATTCTATATGGCAGAAGTCCTACCGTCTACATCGTAGTCTACACATTCTATATGCCATGAGTCCATTCTTCTTCCTTACAGTCTACACAGTCTATATGCCATAAGTCATACCGTTCACATGAGAGTCTACACATTCTATATGCCATGAGTCCATTCTTCTTCCTTACAGTCTACACATTCTATATGCCATAATTCCTTCTTCCTCACCACAGTCTACACATTCTATATGCCATAATTCCTTCTTCCTCACCACAGTCTACACATTCTATATGCCATGAGTCCATTCTTCTTCCTTACAGTCTACACATTCTATATGCCATAATTCCTTCTTCCTCACCACAGTCTACACATTCTATATGCCATAATTCCTTCTTCCTCACCACAGTCTACACATTCTATATGCCATAATTCCTTCTTCCTCACCACAGTCGACACATTCTATATGCCAGTCCTTCTTCCTACAGTCTCATTCTATATGCCATAAGTCCTTCTTCCTCACCACAGTCTACACATTCTACATGCCATAAGTCCTTCTTCCTCACCACAGTCGACACATTCTATATGCCATAAGTCCTTCTTCCTCACCACAGTCTACACATTCTACATGCCATAAGTCCTTCTTCCTCACCACAGTCGACACATTCTATATGCCATAAGTCCTTCTTCCTCACCACAGTCTACACATTCTATATGCCATAAGTCCTTCTTCCTCACCACAGTCGACACATTCTACATGCCATAAGTCCTACTATCCACACAACATTCTACAAATTCTATATCCAATGAATCCTACCTTCCACATTACAGTCGACACATTCTATATGCCATAAGTCCTTCTTCCTCAACACAGTCTACACATTCTATATGCCATAAGTCCTTCTTCCTCACCACAGTCTACACATTCTACATGCCATAAGTCCTTCTTCCTCACCACAGTCTACACATTCTACAGTTGAAGTCGGAAGTTTACATACACCTTAGCCAAATACATTTAAACTCACTTTTTCACATCTCCTGACATTTAATCCTAGCAACTATTCCCTGTTTTAGGTCAGTTAGGATCACCCCTTTATTTTAAGAATGTGAAATGTCAGAATAATAGTAGAGAGAATAATTTATTTCAGCTTCTATTTCTTTCATCACATTCCCAGTGGGTCAGAAGTTTACATACACACAATTAGTATTTGGTAGCATTGACTTCAAATTGGATAACTTCAGGTAGCCTTCCACAAGCTTCCCACAGTAAGGTGGGTGAATGTTGGCCCATTCCATCTGACAGAGCTTTGAGTCAGTTTTGTAGGCCTCCTTGCTCACACACGCTTTTTCAGTTCTGACCACAAATGTTCTATAGGATTGAGGTAAGGGCTTTGTGATGGCCACTCCAATACCTTGACTTTGTTGTCCTTCAGCCATTTTGCCACAACTTTAGAAGAATGCTTGGGGTCATTGCCCATTTGGAAGACCCATTTGAGACCAAGCTTTAACTTCCTGACTGATGTCTTAAGATGTTGCTTCAATATATCCACATATATTCCTCCCTCATGATGCCATCTATTTTGTGAAGTGCACAAGTCCCTTCTGCAGCAAAGCACCCCCTCAACATGATGCTGCCACCCCCTAGCTTCATGGTTGGGATGGTGTTCTCCAAACATAACGATGGTCATTATGGCCAAACAGTTCTATTTTTGTTTCATCAGATCAGAGGGCATTTCTCCAAAAAAAGTATGATCTTTGTGCCCATGTGCAGTTGCAAACCGTAGTCTGGCTCTTTTATGGCGGTTTTGGAGCAGTGGCTTCTTCCTTGCTGAGCGGCCTTTCAGGTTATGTCAATATAAGACTCGTTTTACTGTGGATAAGTTTGTACCTGTTTCCTCCAGCATCTTCATAAGGTCCTTTGCTGTTGTTCTGGGATTGAATTGCACTTTTCGCACCAAAGTACGTTCACCTCTAGTAGACAGAACAAGTCTTCTTCCTGAGCGGTATGACGGCTGCGTGGTCCCATGGTGTTTTTACTTGCGTTCTATTGTTTGTACAGATGAATGTGGTACCTCCAGGCGTTTGGAAACCAGACTTGTGTAGGTCTACAATTATTTTTCTGAGGTCTTGGCTGATTTATTTTGATGTCAAGCATTGAGGCACTGAGTTTGAAGGTAGGCCTTGAAATACATCCACTGGTACACCTCCAATTGACTCAAATTATGTCAACTAGCCTATCAGAAGCTTCTAAAGCCATGACATAATTTTCTGGAATTTTCCATGCTGTTTAAAAGCACAGTCAACTTTCTGTATGTAAACTTTTGACCCACTGGAATTGTGATACAGTGGATTATAAGTGAAATAATCTGTCTGTAAACAATTGTTGGAAAAATTACTTGTGTCATGCAAAAAGTAGATGTCCTAACCGACTTGCCAAAACTATAGTTTGTTAACAATACATTTGTGGAGTGGTTGAAAAACAAGTTTTAATGACTCCAACCTAAGTGTATGTAAACGTCCGACTTCAACTGTAAACCCTTTTGACACGACCTGCATGGTTTGCTACATAGCATCGCTCTTCAATCGTCACACTTCACACCCTTCCACCTTATTCCAGCTCTCCCCATACTGTAAGCCATGGCAGAAAAACATCCTCTGCCACGCGACTTCCCGGTCACTTAGCCATGAGAATATCTCTGAGACAATCACCTGAGGCGAAGAAGATAGCCTCTAATACCTGTGACACCGTTGTTACTGTGATACCTTTAAGAGGTGAAGCCCCCATCTCTGTTCTCACTGCCAAATCTCCATAGCACCCAGGACCTGATTGGCATACCGTCGGAGAGTTGAAACAGAGCAGGAGAGTGGAACAGAAAGAAGGCGAGAGAAAGAGAGGGAGAGGGGAGAGAGATAATCAAAGGCGTATGGTATTTGTTTGACAGGTACATGTCTCTATAGGCTTGTGCCTTTCCAATTTAAGACGCCCTTAAGCCCGGAGCGGAGGCTTAGCTTTATTCACTGTGAAATCATGCCGCTCTCCTTTTTTGCTTTCTTTCTCTTTCTTAAACCACCTCCGACCCTTCAAGGACATCCATTCAAAGTGTTTCATCATTTAAACCGAGTTTTAATTATGTTGTAGTCTTGTTAATGGCTGTAATTGTGAGGGTTCCATCTGAAAGAAAACTGCACACGATAAAAAATAGAAAGACCGTTTGGACAGGGTGGACAAGATGGACAGACAGGGTGGACAAGATGGACAGACAGGGTGGACAAGATGGACAGACAGGGTGGACAAGATGGACAGACAGGGTGGACAGGATGGACAGACAGGGTGGACAAGATGGACAGACAGGGTGGACAAGATGGACAGACAGGGTGGACAGGATGGACAGACAGGGTGGACAGGATGGACAGACAGGGTGGACAAGATGGACAGACAGGGTGGACAGGATGGACAGACAGGGTGGACAAGATGGACAGACAGGGTAGACAGGATGGACCGACAGGGTAGACAGTGTGGATAGCTAAACAGACTGTATTTCTGCCTTCTCAATTTAAGACTTGTTCGCCTGGAAATACATTTTCACTTTTGATCAATATATAAGTTAGGTTTACACACATTATGGACAAACTCCAACAATATCTTCCTGTTGTGATTAAAAAGTGATAACATGTTTGGCAGCAGCCGGAACTATTTGTGAAATGGAAGTTATTGAAGTCTGTCAACTTTGAGTGTGAATCTACCCTATTTTTCTGTTTAATGGTTTTACTCATCAACTACTCATATACACTCCTCTGCATATGTATTTGGACAGTGAAGCTAACACTTTTAATTTTACTTTTTATTTTAGGGTATATTCATATATACACTATATATACAAAAGTATTTGGTTACCCTATCAAATTAGTGGAATTGGATATTTCAGCCACACACATTCCTGAAAATTGAGCACACAGCCATATAATTTCCATAGACAAACACTGACATTAGAATGACCTTATTAAAGAGTTCAGTGACTTTCAACGTGGCACCATCATAGGATGCCACCTTTCAAACAAGTAAATTCATCAAATGTATGCCCTGCTAGAGCTGCCCCGGAAAAGTGTAAGTGCTGTTATTGTGAAGTGGAAACATCTAGGAGCAACAGCGGCTCAGCTGCCAAGTCGTAGGCCACACAGACCACCGAGTGCTGAAGGGCGTAGACTCTGGAGTAGTGGAAACGCAATGAATCACGCTTTACCATCTGGCAATCCGACGGACTAATCTGGGTTTGGTGGATGCCAGGAGAATGCTACCTGCCCCAATACATAGTGGCAACTGTAAAGTTTGGTGGAGAAGGTATAATGGTCTGAGTCTGTTTTTCATGGTTAGGGCTAGTTCCAATGAAGGGAAATCGTAACACCACAGTATACAATGACATTCTAGATGATTCTGTGCTTCTGGTGGAAAGCCTTGCCAAAAGAGTGGAGGCTGTTATAACAGCAAAGGGGGGACCAACTCCATATTAATGCCCATGATTTTGGAATGAGATGTTCGACAAGCACCTGTCCACATACTTTTGGTCATGTAGTATATATAATATACACTATAGTCTCATCTCATCTCATCACAGGATGTGATTGTGTTAGGCCTTTCCATTGCACAACATCTAGTGAACAATGACTACTAAAGCTAATTGAAAGTAGAATCTGGAATAATAATCTGTCTGTGACTATGATCTCTTGTGAGTTTCCTAATGAAGAAGTTGAATACAAAAACAGTAATCCCATACATGAAATGTCACTCCCTGGTTATGGATCTAATAAGGTCATTTGTACTGAGATAAAAAAAAAAACGTGCTGGTCATTTATATAACGCCAATAGACCTTCCTGATTTAGTCTTAGGTGTCTTTGTAGGATAGTCAAAGGCAATTCCACGATAACAGATTGATGCTGTGACCCGTGATATCTCTCTTTAAAATGTATGTCAAACAAATTATCTCTCTCTCTCGCTCCCTCTATTCCAACACCCACTGGCCCAATCCTTTGTTCAGGTCTATTCCATGGTAACAGAGTGATTTTGAGAATCAGATTTTTTGTTTTAAAATGCATGTTAAGAAAAAAAGAATTATGGCAAAGCTAAACAAACCGTACAACTCTGTGCACAAGGACGACTTTCAACAATTTCCTAAGAACATTTTACGAAAACACATGAAGAAGAGTGCAGCTGCAAAGTTTGTTTTAACAGAATTTTGTTTTTTAACAAATCTTTGCATCTGAACTGTTCTTCAAGTAAACATATTTTTGTAAAAACATTTTGTTTGGGAAATTGTTCAAAATAGTCCTTGTGCACAGAGTTGAATGGTTTGTGTTTTGCAATCATTGTTTTTTGTTTGACATACATTTTGAAATGAAAAATCTGAGTCTCAGCATCACCCTGTCACTGTGGAATAGCCCTTAAAAAAGGATTTGACCCGTGGGTGTTGGAATAGAGAGAGAGAGAGAGAGAGAGAGAGAGTGAGAGAGAACAGAGAGAGAGAGAGAGAGAGAACAGAGAGAGAGAACAGGGAGAGAGAGAGAACAGAGAGAGAGAACAGGGAGAGAGCAGAGAGAGAGAACAGAGAGAGAGAACAGAGTTAGAGAAAAAGAGCAGAACAGCGAGAGGAGTAATCTCGTTTGGAAGTCATGGCTCGCCCGTACTCCCAGTAAATTTCCTGGTGTAAACGGGGGCTAATGGGGGAAAGTTATGTGTAATCCCCCCTCTTTTAGCCTCACTGGCAACTTTAGAAACTTGTTGGATGGGTTTGCGCTTTGTTTTCGTTGTGTTTTGGATTAAGTTTTGCCTCATAGAAATGGTTGGTAAATAATATATTGTGTCATTTTGGAGTCACTTTAGTAAGAGTAGAATATGTTTCTGAGCTCTTCTACATTAATGTGGATGCCACCATGATTACGGGTAATCCTGAATTAATCATGAATAATGAGGTTCCAGAGGCACAAAGACCATACTCACAAGATATGTTCTGTTGTAGCCTCTGAACGACATCTCAAGGATGGTACATAAGAAACCTCCTTCTCCCCCTTGAAACCAAAATAAAAACGAGGTTGTGTGCTCGTTTGCTCATTGTGTCAAATTTCATTTGAGATCATGTATTTTCCCTCTTGTGGTCAGGAAGACAACATGCCACTGTGGTGCTCCATTATAGCCCTTGGGCCTCCTGAACTTAACCATCTCCGCAGGGCCCTTCTCTATTCAACCCCTCTAATTACAGCTCCTTCATTGTCACAGCTAATTCAGCCCCCCTCCAAAACTGCCACCAACACAGCCAACCCCGCTCAAATTAAAAACCCGCTCTCCACCGGGAGGGCTTTCTGTGCCTACCGTTCCCCCTAGGGGACCCCAGCTTAACCATGCCTCGGGAGTTAATCCTCACTGTCTTAGAAATGAACTGCGAGCTTATGAAAGGGTGGGTCGTGCAGTACAAGTATAGCCCCCATCGGGTGACATCAATATCGGGGACGAATGTCAACATTGCTTAGCTAGATCTGAGGTCTTGACCTTCCATGCAAGGCCTACCCTCAAGGATACTGATTCTAGACAGTGAAGCCGAAGACATGTTGGGACACTGTTCAGCATAATTTAAAATCAGGTCATGAGACAGGACAATGGGATTTTGGCTATCATTTACACCAACAATGACAGATACAGTGCCTTGCGAAAGTATTCGGCCCCCTTGAACTTTGCGACCTTTTGCCACATTTCAGGCTTCAAACATAAAGATATAAAACTGTATTTTTTTGTGAAGAATCAACAACAAGTGGGACACAATCATGAAGTGGAACGACATTTATTGGATATTTCAAACTTTTTTAACAAATCAAAAACTGAAAAATTGGGCGTGAAAAATTATTCAGCCCCTTTACTTTCAGTGCAGCAAACTCTCTCCAGAAGTTCAGTGAGGATCTCTGAATGATCCAATGTTGACCTAAATGACTAATGATGATAAATACAATCCATCTGTGTGTAATCAAGTCTCCGTATAAATGCACCTGCACTGTGATAGTCTCAGAGGTCCGTTAAAAGCGCAGAGAGCATCATGAAGAACAAGGAACACACCAGGCAGGTCCGAGATACTGTTGTGAAGAAGTTTAAATTTGGATACAAAAAGATTTCCCAAGCTTTAAACATCCCAAGGAGCACTGTGCAAGCTATAATATTGAAATGAAAGGAGTATCAGACCACTGCAAATCTACCAAGACCTGGCCGTCCCTCTAAACTTTCAGCTCATACAAGGAGAAGACTGATCAGAGATGCAGCCAAGAGGCCCATGATCACTCTGGATGAACTGCAGAGATCTACAGCTGAGGTGGGAGACTCTGTCCATAGGACAACAATCAGTCGTATATTGCACAAATCTGGCCTTTATGGAAGAGTGGCAAGAAGAAAGCCATTTCTTAAAGATATCCATAAAAAGTGTCATTTAAAGTTTGCCACAAGCCACCTGGGAGACACACCAAACATGTGGAAGAAGGTGCTCTGGTCAGATGAAACCAAAATTGAACTTTTTGGCAACAATGCAAAACGTTATGTTTGGCGTAAAAGCAACACAGCTCATCACCCTGAACACACCATCCCCACTGTCAAACATGGTGGTGGCAGCATCATGGTTTGGGCCTGCTTTTCTTCAGCAGGGACAGGGAAGATGGTTAAAATTGATGGGAAGATGGATGGAGCCAAATACAGGACCATTCTGGAAGAAAACCTGATGGAGTCTGCAAAAGACCTGAGACTGGGACGGAGATTTGTCTTCCAACAAGACAATGATCCAAAACATAAAGCAAAATCTACAATGGAATGGTTCAAAAATAAACATATCCAGGTGTTAGAATGGCCAAGTCAAAGTCCAGACCTGAATCCAATCGAGAATCTGTGGAAAGAACTGAAAACTGCTGTTCACAAATGCTCTCCATCCAACCTCACTGAGCTCGAGCTGTTTTGCAAGGAGGAATGGGAAAAAATTCAGTCTCTCGATGTGCAAAACTGATAGAGACATACCCCAAGCGACTTACAGCTGTAATCACAGCAAAAGGTGTCGCTACAAAGTATTAACTTAAGAAGGCTGAATAATTTTGCACGCCCAATTTTTCAGTTTTTGATTTGTTAAAAAAGTTTGAAATATCCAATAAATGTCGTTCCACTTCATGATTGTGTCCCACTTGTTGTTGATTCTTCACAAAATAAATACAGTTTTATATCTTTATGTTTGAAGCCTGAAATGTGGCAAAAGGTCGCAAAGTTCAAGGGGGCCGAATACTTTCGCAAGGCACTGTACCTTTCAGGGCAGTTGTCAATTGTCATGCCTTGACTTTAACATCTGAAGACTGTTATTTATCTAATTACCTAACTATTTTTATTGTTACCGATTAAATTAATAATGTAACAATTAACTCATTAGGATCTGGGGGCAACATGAGAGCGGTTCTTTTAAAGAGTTACCATTTCCTGAATTAAACTCTAAAAGGTCTTTACCTATCTGTCACTTTCTGACCTTAGTTCCTTTTTGTTTTGTCTTTGTTTTAGTATGGTCAGGGCATGAGTTGGGGTGGGCAGTCTATGTTTTTTTTTCTATGTTGGTTTTTGAGTTTGGCCTGGTATGGTTCTCAATCAGTGTCGTTAGTTGTCTCTGATTGAGAATCATACTTAGGTAGACTTTTCCACCTGGGTTTTGTGGGTTTTTGTTTTCAGTCTTTGTGTGTCTGCACCAGACAGAACTGTTTCGGTTGTTTCTTTGTTGCTTTGTTATTCAGTGTTCAGTTTTGATTATAATTAAAAATCATGAACACCTACCACGCTGCACCTTGGTCCTCACCTTCTTCCACCGACGACGGCCGTTACACTATCATATCGATAAACACCCAATTTATTAATCATAACCTCGTATCATATCATCATTCTGAACAGTCATAATCTCCCTGCATCTGAAAAAAACAGAGCATTACTTATGATTCAGTACTACACAATTTGGATTAGTTATTTATATACTAGCTAATTACTTGGTAACACAGGATAAACATACACACTCTGCACCGGTTATTGACTGGAGACTTAATATGCTGAAAACAGGTCCATAGTGGAATGACAACATTGATGCTTGTTAAAGAAGAAGAAGAAACATGCGGTCTCTCCTTCACTGCAGCCGAGGTGAGTAAGACATTTAAACGTGTTAACCCTCGCAAGGCTGCAGGCCCAGACGGCATCCCCAGCCGCGCCCTCAGAGCATGCGCAGACCAGCTGGCCGGTGCGTTTACGGACATATTCAATCAATCCCTATACCAGTCTGCTGTTCCCACATGCTTCAAGAGGGCCACCATTGTTCCTGTTCCCAAGAAAGCTAAGGTAACTGAGCTAAACGACTACCGCCCCGTAGCAGTCACATCCGTCATCATGAAGTGCTTTGAGAGACTAGTCAAGGACCATATCACCTCCACCCTACCTGACACCCTAGACCCACTCCAATTTGCTTACCGCCCAAATAGGTCCACAGACGATGCAATCTCAACCACACTGCACACTGCCCTAACCCATCTGGACAAGAGGAATACCTATGTGAGAATGCTGTTCATCGACTACAGCTCGGCATTCAACACCATAGTACCCTCCAAGCTCGTCATCAAGCTCGAGACCCTGGGTCTCGACCCTGCCCTGTGCAACTGGGTACTGGACTTCCTGACGGGCCGCCCCCAGGTGGTGAGGGTAGGCAACAACATCTCCTCCCCGCTGATCCTCAACACTGGGGCCCCACAAGGGTGCGTTCTGAGCCCTCTCCTGTACTCCCTGTTCACCCACGACTGCATGGCCACGCACGCCTCCAACTCAATCATCAAGTTTGCGGACGACACAACAGTGGTAGGCTTGATTACCAACAACGACGAGACGGCCTACAGGGAGGAGGTGAGGGCCCTCGGAGTGTGGTGTCAGGAAAATAACCTCACACTCAACGTCAACAAAACTAAGGAGATGATTGTGGACTTCAGGAAACAGCAGAGGGAACACCCCCTATCCACATCGATGGAACAGTAGTGGAGAGGGTAGCAAGTTTTAAGTTCCTCGGCATACACATCACAGACAAACTGAATTGGTCCACTCACACAGACAGCATCGTGAAGAAGGCGCAGCAGCGCCTCTTCAACCTCAGGAGGCTGAAGAAATTCGGCTTGTCACCAAAAGCACTCACAAACTTCTACAGATGCACAATCGAGAGCATCCTGGCGGGCTGTATCACCGCCTGGTACGGCAACTGCTCCGCCCTCAACCGTAAGGCTCTCCAGAGGGTAGTGAGGTCTGCACAACGCATCACCGGGGGCAAACTACTTGCCCTCCAGGACACCTACACCACCCGATGTTACAGGAAGGCCATAAAGATCATCAAGGAAATCAACCACCCGAGCCACTGCCTGTTCACCCCGCTATCATCCAGAAGGCGAGGTCAGTACAGGTGCATCAAAGCTGGGACCGAGAGACTGAAAAACAGCTTCTATCTCAAGGCCATCAGACTGTTAAACAGCCACCACTAACATTGAGTGGCTGCTGCCAACACACTGACACTGACACTGACTCAACTCCAGCCACTTTAATAATGGGAATTGATGGGAAATGATGTAAATATATCACTAGCCACTTTAAACAATGCTACCTTATATAATGTTTACATACCCTACATTATTCATCTCATATGCATACGTATATTCTGTACTCTATATCATCGACTGCATCCTTATGTAATACATGTATCACTAGCCACTTTAACTATGCCACTTTGTTTACATACTCATCTCATATGTATATACTGTACTCGATATCAGCTACTGTATCTTGCCTATGCTGCTCTGTACCATCACTCATTCATATATCCTTATGTACATATTCTTTATCCCCTTACACTGTGTATAAGACAGTAGTTTTGGAATTGTTAGTTAGATTACTTGTTGGTTATTACTGCATTGTCGGAACTAGAAGCACAAGCATTTCGCTACACTCGCATTAACATCTGCTAACCATGTGTATGTGACAAATAAAATTTGATTTTGGTTTGATTTGATTTGAGAGTAATGGACATGTTCATATTACATCCACAACGCATAGTATTGAAACCTCAAACATGTAGTGGGTATATACTTTCCAAGTTACACTATTTAATTTAGAACATGTTTAATGACATCACAAAATAACATCAGTGTTCCATAGACCGCCTCTGACCATTCCCCATGTTCTAGGTTAGAAATATTGTTCCAGTATTTGCATTTGAACGTGGTAGAGTTTCGGCAGAAAAAAGTCTGTTGAAACAAAGAACATTCCTTTGGTGAATTTTGGAGAGGGAGAGAGAGAGATCTTCTAACTTAATTTACAACAGGATGTGAGTTGTTAATCCCCACTAGTCCCCCCCTCCTCTACAGGTGAAAGGGGGACTGATTGAAGTTATTCATTGCAAACCTGATCTAACCTATTTGGATTCTTGTTGACAGTCATGACATCATCCTTACACTTGACTAAAGGGCAGATGCCATGTTTCCATATAAAGTTAGACTATACTGTATGATATGACCATATGGCATTTAAACACACTCATTAGGCCAGGCATGTAAAAAGAGAGAGCTAGACATACAGTTTCTATCGTGTTCTATTTCGACAGTGCAGATGCAGCATTCTTCAAGTGGACACTTTCTCTTTTCACTCAAAGCACCCTCATATCTCCCATTGCTGACTAGACATCTCAGATTTTGTGTTATCTCTCCATCATGTTCTCTCCTAAATTTGCATTGCTGCAGTAGGTTTGTCAAGCAATTATCCCCTGCAGGACATTTGTGATTTGATGAGTATCTGGTGCGACATGAGTGAACGAAGAAGAGGAGCAGTCCTTGGAGGATTTATACTAATGCACTGACCCAGTAGTCAGTGATTATGACAAGTTAATGGACACATCAAAACATGTATGGCATACTATAGTGTAATATGCAGTTCCTGTTTGGCTCTGTTGGTAAGTGTGGTGATAGGAATCACATACATCTACCAAAAATGTATGCATTTTCTACAGTGTAAGTCCCTTAAGATAAAAGTGTCTGATACATGGCATATGTACTATAGTATAATTAATGGGAAGACAAACAGCACACATTGAGGCTCAACTGGTGGGGTTGAGATACCTGGATCAAGGAGGAGCTTCATAAAAGGCATGAAGCTTTTCCAATTCTCTCTGGTTGTACCAAACAGCCACGATCTCCCACTCTAATAAAGACGCATTGATGCTTAGCCTACATTCTCTTCCACAAAACCCAATTGAACACCCAAAACTGAAATCGTAGAGTAAATCTATGCTTATCGGTACACAAATGAACCACTCCACCTGTCACACGTCATCTTGTTTACCTGTTCTTCATCTAGAGAGAGAGAGAGAGAGAGAGAGAGAGAGAGAGAGAGAGAGAGAGAGAGAGAGAGAGAGAGAGAGAGAGAGGAGAGAGAGAGAGATGACACACTGATCCATCCACATGTACTCTGATTTCAGTGTCTCTTTTCCTCTCTGTTAAGTGCCTCCTCCACCACCATTCCATTTTCATATTCACATGCATGGCTGCCTTGACATTTAGTACAGTGAAATGGACTGTTTTCGGGGACTCTGGAGAGGACTGTATTACTATGTCCTGTCAAAAAAGATGTCTTCAAGGAAGGTGATATCTGGGCATTAGTTGTTTATTGAATTTACGGACACCATTATTTCTGCACTTAGCATGATTGTAT
Source organism: Oncorhynchus tshawytscha (assembly GCF_018296145.1). Taxonomy (NCBI): domain Eukaryota; kingdom Metazoa; phylum Chordata; class Actinopteri; order Salmoniformes; family Salmonidae; genus Oncorhynchus; species Oncorhynchus tshawytscha. Next base: position 26,081,342 of record NC_056449.1, read on the forward strand.
TAATCTTACACCTATTCTGCCAAGGTCAACTCCATACAGCATTGTTTCTGGGCGACCATATGTGACCTTGCACAGGCCCAAAGACCAGAATTACCAGTGAAGGGATCCTTCAGGGATTTGATGTGTGGTGAAATAAAGGCATCACGCCCAATGACAAACCAATCAACCAATGTTGGCGCCAGAGAGGTGTGATAATGACTGAGACGGAATAGGCAGGGGCCATGATGCGATTCCACATAGTGTTCTCCGATGGAGTGACATGCACCGGCTCTGGCTAACTCTTAAGGTCATCTCTTGGAAGTGTCACATTGATCAAACTTAGAGTGGGGGATATAGTTTCTCTCTTGATGTTCATGTTCACCAATCTTAGATTTTAGGTGGCTGTTTATTCTTGCAAGGTTGAGAGCTGTAACGCTGTTTGATTCAATTTCATGGTCAAGCAATGTATTTTCATAATAATCATTGTCACAGGATGGTTTCATGAATCCAAATTGTAGAGAGACGCAAATTGGTTATAATTTAGTAAGACGTTTACGAAATATGCAAAAAGTAGAAGTATCAATCAGATGTTCAATACTTAGGCCATGTGCTTGCTAATTATTGAACAGCACAGATTAAATCACATTGAAGTGGCTATTAGGCAGCTACTTCTAAGTTAAGTCCACAGTCTACCCTATTGTAAATATTAAAATGACATACTTGGAAAAAGTTGTGCTGAGATTAAGGCTGTCTAATCTTCAAAAAAAACTACCATTTACAAATGCAGTGATTAATTGGACTACCTGTCCTTACAGACACTAGTATTGACGCTAGTTGTATCTGCGTTGACTCCCACTCACACAGACATACTTTATGACAAACCAAGAGAGGCACATTATCAAACGTAGGCCGTAGATATTTAAAGAGTGTCATGTAATTACTGCTGATGGCGGCCTAATCTCAAACCCTCTCCACTCTCTCCATGCATTTGGGGCCAACGCGAGAGCACTGCATCCGATTTTAGCGAGCAGCTAATGGATAACGGTCCGTGAGAAGATAATGGATTTTCTGTAGAGGGCTATTCCTCCAATGTGGCAAGCAGAAACATTCTGACAGACACAAAGAGTTCCACATCTAATGCACTGTACTTCTCCACAGCAAATGGTATACGTACGGTTATCCATGTCAAAATTGGACCGCCATTCATGTCCATTTCTGGCTCACCTCATTTGGATGATAATATCTATATGTGATATAATGACTGTAATTAGCATTTCTACTCCTGGCTGGTTTTAATGTAAGGTGGACCACACTGGGAACTTCACAGGTAATGGCTGGTGTTTCTATGTTATAATGGTTAAGGTAGACCACATTTTCTCTGCAGGAGAAAGGCAAGTCAGTTAAGAATATATTCTTATTTACAATATGGCCTACCGGGGAACAGTGGGTTAACTTCCATGTTTAGGGGCAGAACGATAGATTTTTACAACTTCAGCTCGTGAGTTCAATCCAGCAACCTTTCGGTTACTGGCCCAAAGCTTTAACCACTAGGCTACCTGCCACCCCATTCTATTGTTCAACTAAACAATGGCATAATTTGACTGTGGTCCGCTAACATAACTAGCAAGACCAATTATGTGTTACTGGCTCTTAAAAGATGAATGAATGCATCTTCGATAGGAAGCTGAAACATCTATTATGGCATACATTATTGTAACAGACGCTCAATGTACCTCAGGTGTGTATTTAATCCTGGTCTCCTTTAGTCCAACCGTTCATGTCATTAAAACTCCATTATGGATAATAAAGGAAGAACTTGTAACAATTTGCTGAGAGCTATTAAGATCTTATACTTTCTCTACACGATGTAACAATGCACGGCATAATTATTTTTGCCGTGTGTGTTAAATGCAGAGTTTTATAATTAATGTAAATTCAACAGCAATTTTCTCAGCATCTCTAAAATCTATTTCTTTGGCCTGTAAGTGATGAAACATTGTTCAGGCATTGCTCAGGTTTATTCAAGCTACATCGATAGCCTTTAAAACGAGTACAAACTAGTCAAATATTGGTAGAAAATCACACAAAATGTATACAGATTGACAGGATACCAGTGTGAACTACGTGACACTGAGAAATGTGAATGATGCAAGAAAATGTCAGCCTGAAAATAAACCTCCAACTGTTCAGGTCCGACTAGGCACTGGACTTGCCCTATCACCAGGCATGACAGACATGACAAGCTGAGCAGTTAAGCTGACACTCACCCACACATATAGCCCTCGTTTATGCCATGTTCGGCGCAAAGGGAGGTCAGGGTCTCTCTCAGACAAACATGCTCACTCTGACAGATTCTGACAGGACTGGACTTCCACTGACATAGAAATAGCAGATGACCTGAGGAGTCACCTTCTCACGTTCTCTTTGAGAACAAACTTTTTATTTTCTACTTCCACGTCTATTTGTCTCGAGAAGTGACTCGCATGTCATGGATTGTGTCTAACTCTCAAACATTGTATAAACGTTAACTGCCTGGGGGTTACGCCAGTAGTCAATTAAAACCCCACGGTGGGGGTGCCTGGTGGGGATCACATGGAGAGAAAGTCTGTGTGTTTTGGAGTAGCCCTCTTGCGGCGCTGCCGTCATGCCGCACCTTGTCACGTCATCTCCCGTTTCTTCATTCTGGTGGCGAGGTGCCCCGGCTTCGCATCTGTTCCCACCATCTAGGAGCAAGCGAGGTAGAGGCGTGGACAGGGAACATATGGAGCACGTCGGCACAGAAATGACAGCTTATCACCGAGACATCGGCGGCTCACTTCTGCTTGGAAAAGGGGGCCGGATTTAAATACATTAGAATGTTAATGCACATCTATCCCAGTGATAAAGAAATGGACTAAATCCACCTCCTTCTCTCCTGTATGACTTTATGAGAACAAGGCAACTGCTTTAGTTCTTACTAAGCAACATTGCAATTTAGGGTCGGGGGAATGTGAGAAAGATGATGGCTCATATCTCTTTGTTTTGGGTTGGAAAACCCAGTGCCCCTAATTTGGAGTTTGCTGACAATGCATTGAAGTTCAACCAACAACTTCAACCAATGACATCAAGCACACACTAACGTGCTTAGTTCCCATCTAACCCAACCAGACTTGACAGTATTCACTTACCATTTGCCAATGAGGATAAGAGGCTGTTGTGTTTGGCAGACAAAAATCTGGACAGGATCATAGGAATCATTGTGTAGACATCGTTGTCACCACTGTGACTGTAATCAAATCCTTAGAATATCTCTCATGTCTATGGGTAGCCTATGAATCACAACATAAACTCGTTCTTTCAGCCTCTCACCTCTAAACCTTGAACTCAGGGTGATTGAATTTGATGTCAACACAATGGGTTACAAGCTGAAAGGCAGGTGTACTTAGTTAAAATTACCCAAATCCAGACCAGAGGGCACTGTCTATTAGAGAACAATGGTAAATGTCCTGTCTACCTTATATAACACGTCAACCAGTATTTAATTTTCTCAACTACCATATCAAGATGAAAATATAATTGTTGGATACACAACATCACAACACAGTTCTTTGAAGTCAGTTTCAGAGATTACCTGGCCACCGTGGAGGAGTCGAACATCATGGAGGTTTGTGGTCATTGCATTCTAGGTAGGCTCATTCGTTTTTACCAAGTCATTTCTTATTACCACTCTTCGTATTCCGCAGACATGTCTGTTAGAAGTGTTTTACACAGTTGATGCCGAGATGTGGAGAGGCAAGTTGTTGCATTTACTATAGCATCGGGGAGAATATGACTTGTGGTGACCATGAGATACATAGAAATTCTAGTTTGCATGAGATCTACCTGCACCCAATGTGATATTTATGAATTCATGAAGTCCATTATGATGAATGTGTCCATCTGTCAGTGATGAGACAGAATAGTTTATAATTCCCATCCTGAACCTTTATGTCATCATTATGTCTGAATTATATTCCAGATATGCACAATTTAAGTATGAATTATAAAGTCCTTTGAATTAATTTTCATAAGACAGGTACTGCCGAAATCCTGCATAGGATATTAGGCCCACCACTGATCTTAAGACGATTATCCTAAGTGAATGAAATTTAGACATACACAATGTCCTGGAATTTCCATTTTTCTTAAACACATCCTTTTTAATTATTCTGACCTGTTTTAATGCGGCAGTGTCGCCTGTTGGGCTGATCTGCATTGTTGTATTATCTTCTGACAGACCCTGATCCTGGAACTGTCTGCGGTTCCGCCTGACAGCTTAAAGAAAGAGAGAAAAAAACACATAGCTGATCTCAGTTCTTTAATGGGCCAAGATGACTGTTCACCTTTTGAGTTTAACATAGCCTCGAGGGAGGCAGGTAGATTTTTTTTTTATGGAATAGGGTGCTATCTTATAATGGCTTTTCCCATTGAGCATTCATCCCTCGTGCTAACTTCCCCTCTGAATGCAAATGCGCTTCTCACATCTCTTTGACTTCAGGCCCTTCTCTTTTTGTGGAAAACGTAAAGGATTAGCACTAGTGCGGGACTGATGGGAGGGACGTACGCAATCAGAATAAGTTATTGGGGGGGGTCTTATGTCTCTCCTAGCTCTGATTCTGGAGTACTGGTGCTTGCTCTTTCATGCGTTCGGTTTTCCACAGCTTATGAAATGTGTGTTTGAAGAGAACAGGACTCCATTGGTCGGAATCTAATCCAAAGCGCTTTCTCAGGCGATATGACAGCACATCACCTTGAAGCCCTCATTACTGTCAATGTGAGATTGTAGTCTACCCTTCAGAATTGGGGTAACGGCAGGTGCAGGCGTTTCACTCGAACGTATGCAGGTTGAAAATGGGTGATAAGTGACATGGAGCTGCACAACACCATCATTTCAAAATGTGCCCTGGAACACGCCTCTCACCATAGAACTGTAGGGTGTTTGTGTGCACTTTTTTGGTCAGATCTCCTTCCCACCTGTGCAAGCTGCAGTTTGTAAGAACATCATGTCCTCTCTATCATTGATTGTACCACTTCAATTAACTATATTTTCAATGGTAACTTGAAGAGCACTATTATGATGCTGTTTTTTAATTCACTACTGGTGTTATTGGTGTTATTAGTGCCAAATCTCTAACAGCCCGAGGGAAATCACCAATTTGAGTCAGCACCCGTAAGTATGTGCTGCTCCTATTTGAAGCTGATTGACGTCTCTTTATTAAGTGGCTTGACAATTGAAGAGTACAAACGCATTGGAAAATCCATACAGCTATAGCAAATGCAGGAGTGTCACAGTGTCTGCATTTCAAATGGCACCCTGTTCCCTATGGAGTGCACTTATTTTGACCAGAGCCCTATGCGTCCTAGTCAAAAGTAGTGCACTATATAGTGAATAGGGTGTTATTTGGGACAAAACCTTGTCTGCTGCCTTCATCTCTACTAGTTAATCAACAGCTGATTGGGGAAAACATAAAGCAGGTAAATGGGAAAGTCAATCAAAGTAAATAATCAATTATTTGAATGTCTTGCTTAAACAGGAACTGGCAAGGATAGAAGTTTGAGAGATGAGCTAAAAGTGTGGTCTTTATCAATCAGCCACGTAACTAGTTGCAAAAACAAGAAGGTTAGATTAGCTTCAACACAAAACACTGACATGCAGAAACATGTTTACAGAATCCTTACAGGACTGTACATCCACAAACAGGCAGATGTGGTTCTTAATCCAGATCTCTAATCCAGATCTTTAATCTAGCTCTTTAATCCAGCTCTTTAACATACTCCAACTACATTACTGTGGAAGCAGCCATCACTGCCAGAATGTGTCGACACGGCCTATGCACGCCTTCCCATTCCACGTAATCAACGTGGCAGCCCACTTCTTTGCACTCCTCTGCTCTCCCCCTCCTTCTTCTAGATCTCCTAATCTCATGCTAGAGTGCTATGACAGGTAGGTATTTGCAGTGGATTAAGGCTGTAATATTTTGGCATTAACGTGAATTAATATCACAATGAATATGGAACATTTGGGTAATTACCAACTCTTATGCTCCCCATGCTGTTTCTAGGGACGTGTCAAAGGATTTACTTTTTTATTTATTTTATAAAAATAAAAAAAATCTCTGTATGGCTGGGATGGGATTTTCCCTCAATTTATTATTTGTGATCATGCCAGTCTTACTCGTAATCTCTTCTAGCCCCTATAAATAGGTTGAAAGCACTTATTATTGTGAAGTCGTCCTTGATGAAACAATTTTGCTCAATGCATGTAATTGCTTATTAATTAAATATTGACACAAGGCTTAAACACGGCCTGTCATACTCTGACACCTTCCAAGCAGGATGGGTCAGAACTGTGCATCATCCCTTTTCTCCTTTTGATGGGAGAGATTATGAGAGACATCTTCCTGTGGAAATAATTCATAACAAAGTAATCATTGCTGTTTGCACATGTGAGTGTGTGTGTGTGTGTGTGTGTGTGTGTGTGTGTGTGTGTGTGTGTGTGTGTGTGTGTGTGTGTGTGTGTGTGTGTGTGTGTGTGTGTGTGTGTGTGTGTGTGTGTGTACGTACGTGTGACTTGACTTGAAAAACTTTCTCGGGCAAAAGCACCTTTCTCAGCACAAACACGTAGATAGATCAGTGTTGTGCCGTTTCAGTGCAGACATATTGGATAGAAAAAGAGGCGATGTGATACCTTGCTATTTCTGGAAAATCATTTTCAGCATGCATTTACATGCAAATGTTCCCCTTCCCAGCCACTCTGCAGCACAGGAAATCATTGTCTCATCAGGTAAAAGATGGATTTCATCCCTAGGCCCTTGTTAAAGGAACCATCTGAATACACATGGCTTGTGCTGCTGTGCAGCTCCGCTTCCTGGTTTAGACTACTCTGCTTCCTGGTTTAGCCTACTCTGCTTCCTGGTTTAGACTACTTTTGGGCAGAGCTGCATGGATATAGACAAGTGGCACCGTGTTATAAGGTATAAAGAGGACAGTTAGCATATATAGCACAGATCCAATGTAGCTTAAAGGTTGTCTCAAAGAAACATGTGGATATTGTAATAATAATCCATGTCAATAATCATAATAATGACTCGCCATGTCAATAATACAGCAACAATGTACTGTATATCAACCGACAGGCTAGAGCTCTCATTTGACTTGGACACCAATTCAATTCAATAACTCAACAATCATTATTCGACAGATTCACAATTGTAATATATTGAAATATCCAGCAATGTTGTGTAGAGAGTTGCAGCCTGGGAATTATTTGGTGACTTTCATGTTATCTTCAAGCTGTACACTTGTTCTGTAGTGGCAAACGGTGAACCCCCTCCGACAGCCTGTTATCATCCGACAGGGGAAATCTAAACTTTTAGATTTATAGGGATAATCTATTCAATCAGTGTTCTCATAAATGCATACTTATTAGTTGTAGATCAAAAGAATTACACTGACTCCTAAAATGTATGGGATTATTTTATCTCTGGGCAAGACTTTTGTCTGCAGAGGAGTGTGGGGATCTCAACTCAAACAGACTCAGAGGGCAACAATTGGATTTTTGAGCAGAAAGTAGATTTGCCTACAAAATCATATATACTGCTAAGAACTTTCCATTGAAATGCATTTTTCAATCCAGACTCTAGATCTGACAATATACAGAACCCTTTCAAAGGACTGAACAGTGCATTAACATGCAATATATATAGAACAGACCAGGAAGGGTTCATGTTTGTAACTTCTCCATTAAATTATGATTATCTCAAGTACAACACAACACTTTGTCCTTGGGTTTTCTTATTGTCTACAATGTTTGCTGTGATTAGTCATTGTGATTAGTAATTGTTAGTGATGTTAGTCACTGTTAGTGATGTTAGTCATTGTGATCAGTCATTGTTAGTGATGTTAGTCATTTTTAGCAATGTTAACCATTGTGATAGTCTTTTTTTCTTAAATGTATTAACCCCTCCATGACCAAACATTAACTATTTAATCCCAACACTTAGCAACTTTCAGCCCATCCCACCTATCACCATAGACCACCCTCGTTTGGTTTCATGTTCCATATATTTTTTAATTGTGCTGTGATGTTTTACAGTTTTGAACCTTTCTAATCGTATATTATCCACAGATTGTGAGCTGAAGATGAAACCCTTTCCTACGAGTATTATTATATTATTTATTGACTAACTATGGCTTTCCAAATCACCCAACACTGCTATTTGTAAGGTTAGTTTTAAGTGCATGTTGTGATTTTTTAACCATTCCTGAACCTGTGACCAGAAACAAGCTACATAGTGGCAATACCAGAATAAATTATCTATTGATTCTGCCTCTTTGCAATAAAGAGCTGAGATTGTTGTATGCCCCATATATATCGCATTCTGTTGGTGGCAAGAATTGTATTTAATAATTTAAATTGAAAAACTGTGTGTTTTTTTTATTTACCAGTTCATAAATCACGTGCCATGGAATTGGCACATCAAAAATCTCCTTCCATTTATTTTGTAACCTGTATGGCGTAGCTGTCAACATGTTTGTCCTCAGATGAAACTGGTATATTTTTCTATTTATGCTAGTTCCTTTCAGCAAATTTGTATCATTAATATATGGCAGGCAAACAAGTTCCCTACCTTCTCCCTTTTCCACTTGCCTCCTCCATTTTTGTGGTAGTACTGCAATCAGTTGGCTGTAAATTTGGATTGAGCAGATATTCCCCTATATTTTCGATAACTGCATATGTGACATAACTCCTCCGTTTCTATTCATAATATCATTAATAAATATAATACAATAAAAAAAATCCATAAAGAATGTTTTTTTTTTTTTATATTTGAGTTTAACCATAACATTTGTTGTAATAATTGTCTATCTTTTCTGGAGGATAAAATTCAAATTGTAACCAGCTTTGTATGGCTTTTTTAAGAAAGGGCAATAGTTTAAACAACATTTCATTTTCAATGAGACTGTGCAGGTATCCAGATTGCGGACTTAAGAAAAAATTAGAGTCATCGTCATACATTGACACATTTGTTTTTATCCCCTGGATTTCTATCCCCTTGATGTTCTTGTTGGATCTAATTTTAATAGCAGCATTTCAATGGCCATAATAAATAAATGTGGAGACAACAGACAGCCTTGATTTACTCCTCTTAAAAGCTCAATGCTTTCTTAGAAGTAACCATTATTCACTATTTTACATCTGGGGTTGCCGTACGTAACTTTAACCCATTGTATAAGAGATTTACCAAAACTAAAGTAATCCTGGCATTTATATATAAATTCTAGTCGTACTTTATCAAATGCCTATTCAAATTCTGTTTCAAAGACCAGACCGGATATCTTTGATGTTTCATAATGTTCAGTTGTTTCAAGTAATTGTCATACATTATCTACAATATATCATCCATGTAAAAAACCTGTCTGATTAGTGTGGTATCCCAAGAGGTCTACCTCGGGGGATGGTAATAGAGGGGAGGTACGTGAGGCGAGGTTGGCTCCCTCTGCTGGGAATATGGGAGCTGGGCACCCCGACACGGACAGCTCTAAGTAGAGGAAAGTCCCAACCAGCCATGGAGGCCAAATAAAAGGAGCACGGCGGCACAACGCGAGGGAGAACGGGGAGGAACCGACACCAAGCAACAGTAGAGAAGAAGGACCGAGCTAAACCTAAGTGATTTTCTTTTTATGTTTATTTTCTGTCTTAGTAAAGTTGTTTTTGCGGACTAAAACCTCCCTGTCTCTGTGTCTAACTCTGCACACTCAGCCCCATGGTTTACCACATTAGAATGAACGTCTCATACAAACTTTTTTATTCTATGTGCTATGCATTTCAGCAGGATTTTTGCGTCACAACATTGAAGTGTTAGAGGCCTCCAGTTTTTAAATTTACTGGATCTTTAAACTTACCACCTGGGTCCTGTTTTAGTAGTCATGAAATCAGACCTTGAGGACCTGAACGTCAACCATTTGTATAAGAGTAATTAAATCATGCTAATAATGGATCTTTGAGTACATCAAAAAAGGTCTGATATACGTCTACGGTATACCGTCAAGCCTTGGTGTTTTTCCAGACTGAAAAGATGTTATCGTCTCAAAAAGTTCCTCTTCTGTAGGTTGGTCGTCACAGAGTTCTTTCTGTAAATTTGTCAATTTTATATACTATTACTATTACTATTAACACCATTCAGGGGAAATGGAGGAGACTGAAAAGAAAGCATGCTTAAAATATTTTGCTTCCTCTTTCAAAATGTCATTTGGTAAATCATGGATAATTCCATCAATTGTAATGAGTTTCTTTAGAATTTTTGTGTTGAAGATTCATGAAACATTTTGTGCATTTTTCATCATTTTCCATCCAATTTGCTTTATTTTTTGTAATACATTACACTTGATCTTTATTGAATAAATACCTCAATTTCTTTTGTTTTTCCTCTAACCTATTTTGTGTCTCTATAGTACAGTTTCCATTACAATCTACTTGCGCGGTTACTTGCTCTATTTCCTTTATTAGTCTAATCTCTTTTGACATAACTGCTTTTGTTTTAATGATGACAATTGTATTGAATGGCCTCTAAAAGTTCATTTGAAAGTGTCCCATACAATAAGGGGATCTGCTGTACCTGTGTTGTACAAAAAAATACAATTATTAATTATTTTGTATTAGCAAAAACAAATTGTCATCCAATGTGCTTTGATAAAATTTCCAATATCCCTGTCCACGTGGGAATTCTGTAAGAGTTATATGGAGACCAAATAGATGGTGGTCCGATTGCATTCAGTCTCCTATTCATTTGGGGTAGGTGGGACTCTACCGTCCCACCTGGCCAACATCTGGAGAAATTCAAATAACAAAAATCGTAATATTAAACATTCATGAAAATACAAGTGTCATACATCAGTTAAAAGCTTAACTTCTTGTTAATCCAGCCACTTTGTCAGATTTCAATAAGGCTTTACGGCGAAAGCACACCATGAGATTTTCTGAGGACAGCGCCCCGCACATAAAAGCATTACATACATTTTCCAACCAAGCAGAGGCATCACAATGTCAGAAATAGAGATAAAATAAATCACTTACCTTTGAAGATCTTCATCTGGTTGCAATCACAAGCGTCCCAGCTACATAACAAATGGTCCTTTTGTTCGATAAAGTCCTTCTTTATATTATAAAGTCAGTTTATTTGGTGCGATTGACTCAGTAATCCACCGGTTTCCCTCGCATACAAATGAATTCCGTAAGTTACCAATAAACCTCGTCCAAACAAGTCAAACAATGTTTCTAATCAATCCTCAGGTACCCTAATATGTAAATAAATTATACAATTTAAGACGGAGAATAGTATGTTCATTACCGGAGATAAATAACCAGGTGCGCGCTCTCATCCACGCATGTAAAAACTCTACAGCCAAAATGGGAGCTACTTTCAAAAACTACAAATTCCAGCTCATTTTTCAAAAAACAAGCTTGCAACTCTTTCTAAAGACTGTTAACATCAAGTGGAAGCCCTAGGAACTGCAATCTGGGAGGTATTCCTTTTATATTCCCATAGAGAGCCATTATAATCAGTGGTGAGCTCTCGCCTGCCATATCAGTTCTGTTATAATCACAGACATTATTTTAGTGTTCTATCCAATACTGGAAATTATATGCATACCCTAGCTTCTGGGCCTGAGTAACAAGTAGTTTACTTTGGGAACATCATTCATCCAAACTCCCGAATACTGCCCCCTACACCGAAGAAGTTAACACTTTTTTAAAACTTTTGATGCCAGGAAAAGTGAGAATAGAAAGTAATCAAGACGCCTAGCTTGATTAAGCCTCCTCCATGTATATCTCACTAGGTCAGGGTTTTTCAACCTTCATATATCCACTAGTTCTAATATATCCATCATCTTTGTGATTAGTCATTGTTAGTGATGTTAGTCATTTTGATTTTCAAGCTGAGAATCTGTGGCAAATAATCACATGCAGCAAACTCTCATTTAATGTTGTTTGAATTAGCTGGTGATGTTTTAATGGATTTGAATGTCAACTCTGCCAAAAGGAAAATATGTTTATCAAAGTATTTCTTCAGTAAACAATCACCAGAGGAGCACTCACTAATTTACATCAGGGCTGACATTATAATCATTTTCACCAGGGTTGGGAGTAACTGATTACATGTAATTTGAACACAAAACAAACTGTAATCAGTTACTTCAACATTCCCTCTAAACTGCGAGCCAAGCACTTCCTCCAGGACTGCCGCTGGAGGAAGAAATGCCATGCCGCTCATAGACTCAAGAGATTGAACTTTAGTTTGCACTATATAGATCAACCTTTTTTCTGTGATCGAATCAACATTATATTAACCTCTTTTCAATGCAACAAACCAAAACATTTTGCAAGAATGAGTCTGTGATTTTGATGTAGGCAGAGCCAGAGCGCAATGGAGTAGAATTATTTTGGCGGGGGTAGCCCACCAGCAGTCTTTTCAGATCAGAGTGCGCACATTTATTGTTATTGTTTGCTATTTTGCGAGTTATTAGCCCAGTTGTAGATAATTATAGGTCAGCAATGGGGATTAACTGCTTCTTGCAAGAGCACAAAATGTGTAGGCTGTATTTGAAAAGCCAGTTAGGTGAAAAGCTTATGTCTTAATGAAGAGGCAGTTTTGTATTTTGAGACAGGATTTAATTTGAAAATATGCAGAGGGGTAGTATACAGATATGGCAGCTCTGCTTCTAGTGCCTAAGCAACTTTGCAGTATTTCGTTTTTTGGGGTGTTATTTCTTACATTATTAGCCCAAAACATTTTTGTGTTATTACATACAGCCATAAATAACTTTTGGCAATCAAAGCGGCAGTAGTTCACCAGCATTATGACCAGCAATATGACTTTCCCGAATTGGATCCTTTGTTTGCACCCCTCAGGGCAACTGAAATTATCCCAGAGACTGCCCCAAGGTGCCGCCAGCAAAGAAGAGGTATTCGGAATGGACTTCTAGTCCGATTCAGGAGGCGGGCACACCATCCACCACTTCTGAGTGTATTACGTGCTAATGTTCAGTCTCTGGACAATAAAATAGACAAGCACACGGCGAGGATCTCTTTCCAGAGAGACATCAGGGACTGTAACATACTCTGTTTCATGGAATCATGGCTCTCTCCGGATATTTTGTCCCCGTCCATACAGCCAGCTGTGTTCTCAGTACATCGCGCAGACAGGAATAAAGAACTCTCAGAGAAGAAGTAGGGCGGTGGTGTATGTTTCATGATTAACCACTCACGGTGTGATTGTGATATAACTTACAGAAACTTAAGTCCTTTTGTTCAACCAACCTAGAATACCTCACAAAGAAATGCTGACCACATTACCTGCTAAGAGAATACCCTTCGGTTATAGTCATAGCCGTGTAGCTGGCGATTTTAACAAAGCAAATTTGAAGAAAATGCTAACAAATTTCTATCAACATGTTGAACGTAGTACTTGTGCTGAGAAAACATATGTCCACTGCTATTCACTCTTCCAGAATGCCTACCAGCCCCCCCCTCCTTTTGGCAAATCTGATCAACTAAAATGTTTTCCTCCCTTCCTAGATGCAGAAACTCAAAGAGGAAGTAACCATGGTAAGGTCTAGACAATGCTGGTCTGACCGGTCGGTATCCATGCTTCAGGATTGTGAAATTTTCCAGGTAGCTTCGGAGAGTAACATTGATTTATACACAGACACGGTGACTGAGTTCATTAGGAAGTGTATAGGGGATGTTGTTCCCACTATGACTATCCAAACCTACCGAAACCAGAAACCGTGTACAGATGGCAGCATTCACACTAAACTTAAAGCGCGAAATACCACATTTAACCATGGCAAGGTGACTAGGAATATGGTTAAATACAAACAGTACCTAGTTATTCACTCCATAAGGCAATACAACTGGCAAAACATCAGTACAGAGACAAAGTGGAGTCGCAATTCAACGGCTCAGACACAAGACGTATGTGGCAAGGTCAAGAGACACAGATTACAAAGGGAAAACCAGCAATGTCGCGGACACCGATGTCTTGCTCCCAGACAAGCTAGACACCTTCTTTGCCCGCTTTAAGGTTAACACAGAGTCATCAACGCGGACAACTCCCATGAACTGTCGGCTCTCGTTCTCCACTCTTGTTGCACTCCGACATTACTTGTACTAATATTTATATATTTCTTAATTCCATTATTTTACTTCAGATTTGTGTGTATTGTTGTGAATTGTTAGATATTACTGCACTGTTGGAACACAAGAATTTCACTACACCCGCAATAACATCTGCTAAATATGTGTATGTGACAATAACATTTTATTTTACTTGATTTTTACAATGCAATTTACTGTCAGCTACAGTGGGGAGAACAAATATTTGATACACTGCTGATTTTGCAGGTTTTCCTACTTACAAAGCATGTAGAGGTCTGTCATTTTTTTATCATAGGTACACTTAAACTGTGAGACGGAATCTAAAAAAAAATCCAGAAAATCACATTGTATGATGTTTTACTTCTTAAGGTATAGGTGGCAGCATTTTCATTTCTGGATAAATAGTGTGCCCAATTTCAACTTCCTGCTGCTCATGCCAAGAATATAAGATATGCATATTATTAGTAGATTTGGATAGAAAACACTCTGAGGTTTCTAAAACTCAACCACACTGCACACTGCCCTAACCCATCTGGACAAGAGGAATACCTATGTGAGAATGATGTTCATCGACTACAGCTCGGCATTCAACACCATAGTACCCTCCAAGCTCGTCATCAAGCTCGAGACCCTGGGTCTCGACCCCGCCCTGTGCAACTGGGTACTGGACTTCCTGACGGGCCGCCCCCAGGTGGTGAGGGTAGGCAACAACATCTCCTCCCCGCTGATCCTCAACACTGGGGCCCCACAAGGGTGCGTTCTGAGCCCTCTCCTGTACTCCCTGTTCACCCATGACTGCGTGGCCATGCACGCCTCCAACTCAATCATCAAGTTTGCGGACGACACAACAGTGGTAGGCTTGATTACCAACAACGACGAGACGGCCTACAGGGAGGAGGTGAGTGCCCTCGGAGTGTGGTGTCAGGAAAATAACCTCACACTCAACGTCAACAAAACTAAGGAGATGATTGTGGACTTCAGGAAACAGCAGAGGGAACACCCCCCCATCCACATCGATGGAACAGTAGTGGAGAGGGTAGCAAGTTTTAAGTTCCTCGGCATACACATCACAGACAAACTGAATTGGTCCACTCACACAGACAGCATCGTGAGGAAGGCGCAGCAGCGCCTCTTCAACCTCAGGAGGCTGAAGAAATTCGGCTTGTCACCAAAAGCACTCACAAACTTCTACAGATGCACAATCGAGAGCATCCTGGCGGGCTGTATCACCGCCTGGTATGGCAACTGCACCGCCCTCAACCGTAAGGCTCTCCAGAGGGTAGTGAGGTCTGCACAACGCATCACCGGGGGCAAACTACCTGCCCTCCAGGACACCTACACCACCCGATGCTACAGGAAGGCCATAAAGATCATCAAGGACATCAACCACCCGAGCCACTGCCTGTTCACCCCGCTGTCATCCAGAAGGCGAGGTCAGTACAGGTGCATCAAAGCTGGGACCGAGAGACTGAAAAACAGCTTCTATCTCAAGGCCATCAGACTGTTAAACAGCCACCACTAACATTGAGTGGCTACTGCCAACACACTGTCAATGACACTGACTCTACTCCAGCCACTTTAATCATGGGAATTGATGGGAAATTATGTAAATATATCACTAGCCACTTTAAACAATGCTACCTTATATAATGTTACTTACCCTACATTGTTCATCTCATATGCATACGTTGATACTGTACTCTATATCATCGACTGCATCCTTATGTAATACATGTATCACTAGCCACTTTAACTATGCCACTTGGTTTACATACTTATCTCATATGTATATACTGTACTCGATATCATCTACTGTATCTTGCCTATGCTGCTCTGTACCATCACTCATTCATATATCCTTATGTACATATTCTTTATCCCCTTACACTGTGTATAAGACAGTAGTTTTTTTGGAATTGTTAGGTAGATTACTTGCTCGTTATTACTGCATTGTCGGAACTAGAAGCACAAGCATTTCGCTACACTCGCATTAACATCTGCTAACCATGTGTATGTGACAAATAAAATTAGATTTGATTTGATTTGATTTGATTTGAAAACTGTTTGAATCATGTCTGTGAGTATAACAAACCGTATATACCAGGCAAAATCCCGAGGACTAACCATTCAGAATTTTGTATTTTGAGGTTTCTGTCTGTTCAGTGAGTTCTCATTGGGAAACAATATTTCTTAGGCACTTGTTTTCAGTTCCTACCGCTTCCACTGGATGTCACCAGTCTTTGACATTTGGTTGAGGTTATTACTTTGTGCAATGAAGAAGTACGGCCATCTAGGAAATGGGTAACACTGTTGAGAGTTGCTCAAGACTTGAAAAGTAGCGTTAGTTTCCTTTCGTGCTCTATTGAAAACAGATAGACCCGTCTTCAATTTGATCGATTATTAACGTTTCAAAATACCTAAAGTTGTATTACAAAAGTAGTTTGAAATGTTTTGGCAAAGTTTACAGGCAACTTCTGAGATATTTTGTAGTGACGTTGCGCAATTTGGAAGCTGTTTTTTTCTGGATCAAACGCGCCAAATAAATGGACATTTTGGATATATATGGACGGAATTAATCGAACAAAAGGACCAATTGTGATGTTCATGTGACATATTGGAGTGCCAAGAAAAGAAGCTCGTCAAAGGTAAGGCATGTTATATATTTTATTTCTGCGTCTTGTGTAGCGCCTGCAGGGTTGAAACATGCTACTCTCTTTGTTTACTGTTGTGCTATCATCAGATAATAGCTTCTTATGCTTTCGCCGAAAAGCCTTTTAAAAATCTGACATGTTGACTGGATTCACAACGAGGGTAGCTTTAATTTAGTATCTTACATGTGTGATTTAATGAAAGATTGATTTTTATATAACTTTATTTGAATTTGCGTGCTGCATTTTCCCTGGCTTTTGGCAACGTGGGACGCAAGCGTCCCCTATACCATAAGAAGTTAAGTAATTAATTTGCAATTTATTGCATGACATAAATATTTGATCACCTACCAACCAGTAAGAATTCCGGCTCTCACAGACTAGTTAGTTTTTCATTAAGAAGTCCCCCTGTTCTCCACTCATTACCTGTATTAACTGCACCTGTTTGAACTCGTTACCTGTATAAAAGACACCTGTCCACACACTCAATCAAACAGACTCCAACTTCTCCACAATTGCCAAGACCAGAGAGCTGTGTAAGGACATCAGGGTTAAATTGTAGACCTGCACAAGGCTGGGATGGGCTGCAGGACAATAGGCAAGCAGCTTGGTGAGAAGGCAACAACTGTTGGCGTAATTATTAGAAAATGGAAGAAGTTCAAGATGACGGTCAATCACCCTCAGTCTGGGGCTCCATGCAAGATCTCACCTCGTTGGGCATCAATGATCATGAGGAATGTGAGGGATCAGCCAGAACTACACGGCAGGACCTGGTCAATGACCTGAAGAGAGCTGGGACCACAGTCTCAAAGAAAACCATTAGTAACACACTACGCCATCATGGATTAAAATCCTGCAGCGGACGCAAGGTCCCCCTGCTCAAGCCAGCGCATGTACAGGCCCATCTGAATTTGGCCAATGACCATCTGGATGATCCAGAGGAGGAATGGGAGAAGGTCTTGTGGTTTGATGAGACAAAAATATAGCTTTTTGGTCTAAACTCCACACGCCGGTGATGGGAGGAAGAAGAAGGATGAGTACAAGCCCAAGAACACCATCCCAACCGTGAAGCATAGAGGTGGAAACATAATTCTTTGGGGATGCTTTTCTGCAAAGGGGACAGGATGACTGCACCGTATTGAGGGGAGGATGGATGGGGCCATGTATCGCGAGATCTTGGCCAACTACCTCATTCCCTCAGTAAGAGCATTGAAGATGGGTCGTGGCTGGGTCTTCCAGCATGACAACGACCCAAAACACACAGCCAGGGCAACTAAGGAGCGGCTCCATAAGAAGCATCTCAAGGTCCTGGAGTGGCCTAGCCAGTCTCCAGACCAGAAACCAATAGAAAATCTTTGGAGGGAGCTGAAAGTCCATATTGCCCAGCGACAGCCCCAAAACCTGAAGGATCTGGAGAAGGTCTGTATGGAGGAGTGGGCCAAAATCCCTACTGCAGTGTGTGCAAACCTGGTTAAGAACTACAGGAAACATATGATCTCTGTAATTGCAAACAAAGGTTTCTGTACCAAATACTAAGTTATGCTTTTCTGATGTATCAAATACTTATGTCATGCAATAAAATGCAATTGAATTACTTAAAAATCATACAATGTGATTTTCTGGATTTTTGTTTTAGATTCTGTCTCTCAAAGTTGAAGTGTACCTATGATACAAATTACAGACCCCTACATGCTTTGTAAGTAGGAAAACCTGCAAAATCGGCAGTGTATCAAATACTTGTACTCCCCACTGTATTTGACACATGGTGTTGAGCTATTTCCATGTGAAAATATTATGGGATTTGCTCCATTGGTTTTGTTGGTAGGCTTACTTTAAGCTCAAATAGCCACAATACCCTATTTGCTACTGTCTAAAACTGTAAGGGTACAGCCACAGAGTTCACTGTAAATGTGGACCGAAAATGGCACACAATTCTCACAATGTTCATGTTTCCACTCACAAGACCAAAAATGTGTTCAGTGCCCCAAGGGAACAATGTTTACGTTACCAGTAAAAATATTGTAATCACATGGTAATCACTAGATTATTACTACTTGGATTACTTGGATTATATTCCGAATTGATGATTTCTCAAATACATTTAATTCATCATTGAAAAAAGGCACAAGTTCTTAAGTTTGTTCCACCTGAGCGAGTCAGAGACCACTATGATGTGTGCTTAGGCTACAGTCCAAGCTATCTTTTCCAATGGTGCGACTGCTGTCAGCCTCCAAAGATTTTACAATTTGAATAAACGATAATATGGATTTATCCTGCAATAGATGTCGGTCAATTGGTAACATATATTTGTGTCTTCTTCTACTGCCTCTTAAGGGGAAAGTAATCTAAAAGTAACTGCATGTAATTAGATTACGTTACTAAATTTGGGTAATCCAAAAGTTACGTTACTGATTAACTTGTAACTGTAACTGATTACATTTAGAAAGTAACCTACCCAACCCTGCTCTTAAGGGAGAAAGTAATCCAAAAGTAACTATCTAAAGTAATCAGATCATGTTACTACATTTGTATAATCAAAAAGTTATGTTACTGATTACAATTTTGGGCAGGTAACTATGAACTGTAACAGTTTATATTTACAATTAACCTACCCAGCCCTTATTATCACAATACAAAAAGCAATTCAGGAGAAAAAAATGGGGGGTTTGGGGGCCTCGAGCAGAGCATGGAGGGGCCTCAAGCTGAGAGATAAAAAAACATTACTAGTATATAGAGTACCATTCAAAAGTTTGCACACCGCAAATCATTACAGGGTTTTTCTTCTTTTTTTACTATTTTCTACATTGTAGAATAATAGCGAAGACACCAACACTATGAAATAACACATATTGAATCATGTAGTAACCAAAAAAGTGCTAATTCGTCAAAGTAGCCACCCTCTGCCTTGATTAGGGTGGCTACTAGGCACTGCAGGTAGCCTAGTGGTTAGAGCATTGGGGAAGTAACCAAAAGGTTTCTGGATCATAATCCCTGAACTGATAAATTAAAAACCTGAACAAGGCAGTTAACCCACTGTTTCTAGGCTGTCATTGTAAATAAGAATTTGTTCTTAACTTTCTTGCCTACTCAAAATAATAAAATAAAAATTACAGCTTTGCATTCTCTAAACTAGCTTTATGAAATAGTCACCTGGAATGCATTTCAATTAACAGGTGTACTTTGTTTAAATGTCATTTGTGGAATTTATTTTCTACCTAATTTGTTTGAGCCAATCAGTTGTGTTGTGACAAAGTAGGGGTGGTAAACAGAAGATAGCCCTACTTGGTCAAAGACCAAATCCATATTATGGCAAGAACAGCTGAAATAAGCAAAGAGAAATGACAGTCCATCATTACTTTAAGACATGAAGGTCAGTCAACAAGGACAATTTCAAGAACTTTCAACGTTTCTGCAAGTACAGACACAAAAACCATCAACAGCTATGATGAAACTAGCTCTCATGAGTACCACCACAGGAAAGGGAAACCCAGAGTTAATTCTGCTGCAGAGGAAAAGTTCATTAGAGTTACCAGCCTCAGAAATTGCAACCCAAATTAACTCTTCACAGAGTTCAAGTTCAGACACATCTCCACATACACTGTTCAGAGGAGACTGCGTGAATCAGGCATTCATGGTCGAATTTCTGCAAAGAATCCACTACTAAATGACACCAATAATAAGAAGAGACTTGATTGGGCCAAGAAACACAAGCAATGGACATTAGACCGGTGGAAATCTGTCCTTTTGTCTGATGAGTCCAAATTTTGAGATTTTGACTTCCAACCGCCATCTCTTTGTGAGATGCAGAGTAGGTTAACGGATGATCTCTGATTGTGTGGTTCCCACCATGAAGCATGGAGGAGGAGGTGTGATGGTGTGGGGGTGCTTTGCTGGTGACAGTATCTGTGATTTATTTAGAATTCATGGCACACTTAACCAGAATGGCTACCACAGAATTCTGCAGCAGTATGCCATGCCATATGCAATGACCAAAAACAACTCAAGGCTGTGTAAGGGAAAATTGACCAAGAAGGAGAGTGATGGAGTGCTGCATCAGATGACCTGGCTTCCACAATCACCCGACCTCAACCCAGTAGAGATGGTTTGGGATGAGTTGGACCGCAGAGTAAAGGACAATCAGCTAACAAGTGCTTAGCATATGTGGGAACTCCTTCAAGACAGTTGGAAATTCATTCCAGGGGAAGCTGGTTGAGAGAATGCCAAGATTGCGCAAAGCTGTTATCAAGGCAAAGGGTGACTACTTTTGGTTACTATATGATTCCATATGTGTTTTTTCAAAGTTCTGATGTCTTCACTATTATTCGACAATGTAGAAAATAGTATAAAGAAAAACCTTTTAATGAGTAGGGTTGTCCAAACATTTGACTGGTAATGTTTGCGGTCAATTATAAATGTCCTTGTTTTTGAAAGAAAAGCTTTTTTTGTCCATTAAAATAACATCAAATTGATCAGAAAAACAGTGTAGACATTGTTAATGTTGTAAATGACTATTGTAGCTGGAACCGGCTGATTTTTTAATGGAATTTCTAAATATGCTTACAGAGGCCCATTATCAGCAACCATCACTCCTGTGTTCCAATGACACGTTGTGTTAGCTAATCCAAGTTTATCATTATAAAAGGATAACTGATCATTAGAAAACCCTTTTGCAATTATGTTAGCACAGCTGAAAACTATTGTTCTGATTAAAGAAGCAATAAAACTGGCCTTTAGACTAGTTGAGTATCTGGAGCATCAGCATTTGTGGGTTCGATTACAGGCTCAAAATGGCTAGAAACAAAGCACTTTCTTCTGAAACTCGTCAGTTTATTCTTGTTCTGAGAAATAAGCTATACCATGTGAGAAATTGCCAAGAAACTGAAGATCTCGTACAACGCTGTATACTACCCCCCTCACAGAACAGCGAAAACCGGCTCTAACCAGATTAGAAAGAGGAATGGGAGGCCCCTGTGCCCAACTGAGCAAGAGGACATTGGAGTGTCTAGTTTAGAAACAGACGTCTCACAAGTCCTCAACTGGCAGCTTCATTAAATAGTACCCGCAAAACACCAGTCTATATACATTTGAAGTCAGACATTTACACACACCTTAGCCAAATACATTTAAACTCAGGTTTTCACAATTCCTGACATTTAATCAGAGTACGAATTCCCTATTTTAGGTCAGTTAGGATCACCACTTAATTTTAAGAATGTGAAATGTCAGAATAATAGTAGAGTGAATGATTTATTTCAGCTTTTATTTATTTAATCACATTCTCAGTGGGTCAGAAGTTTACATACACTCAATTAATATTTGGTAGCATTGCCTTTAAATTGTTTAACTTGGTCAAACTTTTTGGGTAGCCTTCCACAAGCTACCCACAATAAGTTGGGTGAATTTTGGCCCATTCATCCTGACAGAGCTGGTGTAATTGAGTTAGGTTTGTAGGCCTCCTTGCTCGCACACACTTTCTCAGTTCTGCCCACAAATTTTCTATAGGATTGAGGTCAGGGCTTTGTGATGGTCACTCCAATACCTTGACTTTGTTGTCCTTAAGCCATTTTGCCACAACTTTGGAGGTATGCTTGGGGTCATTGTCCATTTGGAAGACACATTTGCAACCAAGCTTTCACTTCCTGACTGATGTCTTAAGATGTTGCTTTAATATATTCACATGATTTTCCTACCTCATGATGCCATCTATTTTGTGAAGTGCACCAGTCCCTCCTGCAGCAAAGCACCTCCACGGCATGATGCTGCCACCCCCGTGCTTCACAGTTGGGATTTTGTTCTTCGGTATGCAAGCCACCCCCTTTTTCCTCCAAACATAACGATGGTCATTATGGCCAAACAGTTCTATGTTTGTTTCATCAGACCAGAGGATATTTCACCAAAAAGTATGATCTTTGTCCCCGTGTGCAGTTGCAAACCGTAGTCTGGCTTTTTTATGGCGGTTTTGGAGCAGTGGCTTTCTCCTTGCTGAGCGGCCTTTCAGGTTATGTCGATATAGGACTCATTTTACTGTGGATATAGATACTTTTGTACCTGTTTCCTTCAGCATCTTCACAAGGTCCTTTGCTTTTGTTCTGGGATTGATTTGCACTTTTCACACCAAAGCAGGTTCATCTCTAGGAGACAGAACTCGTCTCCTTCATGAGCAGTATGATGGCTGCGTGGTCCCATGGTTTTTGTACTTGTATACTATTGTTTGTACAGATAAATGTGGTGCCTTAAAGCGTTTGGAACTTGCTCCCAAGGATGAACCAGACTCGTGGA
Source organism: Oncorhynchus tshawytscha (assembly GCF_018296145.1). Taxonomy (NCBI): domain Eukaryota; kingdom Metazoa; phylum Chordata; class Actinopteri; order Salmoniformes; family Salmonidae; genus Oncorhynchus; species Oncorhynchus tshawytscha. The sequence goes on from NC_056449.1 coordinate 26,104,427, forward strand.
GGTCTACAATTTTTATTTGAGGTCTTGGCTGATTTCTTTTGATTTTCCCATGATGTAAAGCAAAGAGGCACTGAGTTTTAAGGTAGGCCTTGGGATACATCCAATAGGTACACCTCCAATTGACTCAAATTATGTCAATTAGTCTATCAAAAGCTTCTAAAGCCATTACATCACTTTCAGGAATTTTCCAAGCTGTTTAAAGGCACAGTCAACTTAGTGTACATTAACTTCTGACCCACTGGAATTGTGATACAGTGAATTATAAGTTAAGTAATCAGTCTGTAAACAATTGTTGGAAAAATTACTTGTGTCATGCACAAAGTAGATGTCTTAACCGACTTGGCAAAACTACAGTTAGTTAACATGAAATTTGTGGAGCAGTTGAAAAACGAGTTTGAATGCCTCCAACCTAAGTGCATGCAAACTTCCAACTTCAACTGTGCATATATATATATATATATATCACAAAAGTGAGTACACCCCTCACATTTTTGTAAATATTTGAGTATATCTTTTCATGTGACAACATTGTAGAAAGGACACTTTGCTACAATGTAAAGTAATGAGTGTACAGCTTGTATAACAGTGTACATTTGCTGTCCCCTCAAAATAACTCAACACACTGGCAACAAAAGTGAGTACACCCCTAAGTGAAAATGTCCAAATTGGGCCCAAAGTGTCAATATTTTGTGTGGCCAACATCATTTTCCAGCACTGCCTTAACCCTCTTGGGCATGGAGTTCACCAGAGCTTCACAGGTTGCCACTGGAGTCCTCTTCCACTCCTCCATGACGACATCAAGGAGCTGGTGGATGTTAGAGACCTTGCATTCCTCCACCTTCCATTTGAGGATGCCCCACAGATGCTCAATAGGGTTTAGGTCTGGAGACATGATTGGCCAGTCCATCACCTTTACCCTCAGCTTCTTTAGCAAGGCAGTTTTATTTTATTTTACCAGGCAAGTCAGTTAAGAACAAATTCTTATTTTCAATGACGGCCTAGGAACAGTGGGTTAACTGCCTGTTCAGGGGCAGAACGACAGATTTGTACCTTGTCAGCTCAGGGGTTTGGGTTTGAACCCTAGGGTTACTTGGAGTCCAACGCCCTGCGGCCCAGTCCGAAGGGAGGGGAACGCTTCAGTATGTCACAGTACATGTTGGCATTCATGGTTCCTTCAATGAACTGTAGCTCCCCAGTGCCGGCAGTACTCATACAGCCCCAGACCATGACACTCCACCATGCTTGACTGTAGGCAAGACACACTTGTCTTTGTACTCCTCACCTGGTTGCCGCCACACACGCTTGACACCATCTGAAACAAATACGTTTATCTTGGTTTCATCAGACCACAGGACATGGTTTCAGTAATCCATGTCCTTAGTCTGCTTGTCTTCAGCAAACTGTTTGCGGGGTTTCTTGTGCATCATCTTTAGAAGAGGCTTCCTTCTGGGACGACAGCCATAAAGGCCAATTTGATGCAGTGTACAGCGTATGGTCTGAGCACTGACAGGCTGACCCCCCACCCCTTCTACTTCTGCAGCAATGCTGGCAGCACTCATACATGTATTTCCCAAAGACAACCTCTGGATATGACGCTGAGCATGTGCACTCAACTTCTTTGGTCGACCATGGCGAGGCCTGTTCTGAGTGGAACCTGTCCAGTTAAACCGCTGTATGGTCTTGGCCAACGTGCTGCAGCTCAGTTTCAGGGTCTTGGCAATCTTCTTATAGTCCAGGCCATCTTTATGTAGAGCAACAATTCTTTTTTCAAAACCTCAGAGAGTTCTTTGCCATGAGGTGCCATGTTGAACTTCCAGTGACCAGTCAGTATGAGGGAGTGTGAGAGCGATGACACCAAATTTAAAACACCTGCTCCCCATTCACACCTGAGACCTTGTAACACTAATGAGTCACATGACACCGGGGAGGGAAAATGGCTAATTGGGCCCAATTTGGACATTTTCACTTAGGGGTGTACTCACTTTTGTTGCCAGCGGTTTAGACATTAATGACTGTGTGTTGAAATTTACACTGTTATACAAGCTGTACACTCACTACTTTACATTGTAGCAAAGTGTCATTTCTTCATTGTTGTCACAAGAAAAGATATACTCAAATATTTACAAAAATGTGAGGGGTGTACAAACCTTTGTGATATATATATATATATATATATATATATATATATATATATATATATTTATTCCCAGCTCATGAGCCCCCTTGATGATGTGAGGCCTGAGGCAATTGACTCTTCTGCCTCATATTACGTCCTGCACTGTTCTCACACACTACATGCCATTCAGACACACACAAATGGAGATTCTCCCCACTCTCTAGCCCAGCATGGCTACCACCAGCCTGCGGTGGGTAGAGCTCTCATTTGCCTGCCTGTCCACTGTGCTGTGCTGTTGACTGAGAAGGGAGAATCAGCACACACTCGGCTCCTATCTGCTAGTGTCTAGAGCAGATTTAAATCCTCTGGCTGTATCCCCCCAGGACTTTGCTAGCTCAGCCCAGGGCAGGGCTTCGTCTCTGGAGCTTCAGTCTAGACATGCCTCCTGGAGCGGAGCCCTATCTGACAGTCGACAATGAAATGGGGAGAAAGGGAGAGAGAAGGAGAGATTCCTCTTCTGGCAGTGTCTGTATCTCTCTCTCTCTCTCTCTCTCTCTCTATATATATATATATATATATATATATATACAGTCAATTCGGGAAGTATTCACTTTTCCATATTTCTTTAAGTTACAGCCTTATCATAACATTGATTCAATTGTTATTTATTCACATCAATCTACACACTATATCACACAATGACAAAAATAAAGCAAGTTAAAAAAAAAAATCTAATGTCATAAAAATGTAAAACTGAAATATCACATTTACTTAAGTATTCAGACATTTTACTCAGTACTTTGTTGAAACACCTTTGGAAGCAATTACTCCCTCGAGATTTCTTGGGTATGATGCTACAAGCTTCCATTTTCTTTCTTTCATTCTCTTCTGCAGATCCTCTAACGCTCAGTCAGGTTAGATGGGGAGTGCCGCTGCACAGCTATTCTCCAGAGATGTTCGATCAGGTTCATGTCCAGGCTCTGGCTGGCCCACTCAAGGACATTCGGAGTCTTGTCCTGAAGCCACTCCTACATTGTCTTGGTTGTGTGCTTTGGGTCGTTGTCCTGTTGGAAGGTGAACCTTTGCACTTGTCTGAGATCCTGACTGCTTTGGAGAAGGTTTTCATCAAGGATCTCTCTGTACTTTGCTCCATTCATCTTTCCCTCCATCCTGTCTAGTCCATTCCGCTGAAAAACATTCCCACAGTGTGATGCTGCAACCACCATGCTTCACCGTAGAGATTGTGCCAGGTTTCCTCCAGACGTGAGGCTTGGCATTCAGGTTAAAGAGTTAAATCTTAGGGCGGCCCGAGTGATGCAGCAGTCTAAGGCACTGCATCGCAGTGCTATAGACGTCACTACAGATCAAGGTTCGATCCCAGGATATGCCACAGCCTGCAGCAACCGGGAGACCCATGAGGTGGCGCACAGTTTGTCCAGCATTGAGAGTTTGGCTGGCTGGGATGTCCTTGTCCCATCGTGCTCTAGTGACTCTTTGTGGCAGCAGGGTGCCTGCACACTGACTTGGGTCGCCAGCTGTACGGTGTTTCCTCTGACACATTGGTACGACTGGCTTCCGGGTTAAGCGAGTAATGTGTCAAACAGAGTTTCAGAGTTTCAGAGGACACATTGCTCTCAACCTTCACCTCTCCCGAGTCCGTATGTGAGTTGAGCGATGAGTTGAGCGAAGGCAGTAACTACAAATTTAATATCATGGGAAACGGGTAAAGAGACCCCCCCCCAAAAAATTACCTTGGTTCATCAGACCAGAGAATCTTGTTTCTCATAGGTGCCGTTTGGGAAACTCCAAGCCGGCTCTGGAGCTCTGTTATAGTGACCATTGGGTTCTTGGTCACCTCACTGACCAAGGCACGTCTCCCCCGATTGCTCAGTTTGGCTCGGCGGCCAGCTCTAGGGAGAGTCTTGGTGGTTCCAAACTTCTTCCATTTAAGAATTATGGTGGCCAATGTGTTCTTTGGGACCTTCAATGCTGTACCCTCCCTCAGATCTGTGCCTCAACACAATCCTGTCTCAGAGCTCTACGGACAATTCCTTCAACCTCATGGCTTGGTTTTTGCTCTGACATGCATTGTCAACTGTGGAACCTTATATAGACAGGTGTGTGCCTTTCCAAATCATGTCCAATCAATTGAATTTACCATAGGTGGACTTCAATCATGTTTTAGAAACATCTCAAGGATGATCAATGGAAACATGATGCACCTGAGCTCAATTTCGAGTCTCATAGCAAAGGCTCTGACTACTTATGTAAATAAGGTATTTCTGTTTTTAAGGATGTAATAAATTAGCAAAAATCTCCAAAAACCTATTTTCACTTTGTCATTATGGGGTATTGTGTGTAGATTGACGATAAAATCTATTTTTAAATCCATTTTAGAATAAGGCTGTAACGTAACAAAATGTGGAAAAAGTGAAGGGGTCTGAATACTTTCCAGCATCGCATTTGGATAGTATTCAGACCCCTTCACTTTTAATGCAAATGCATTTACAAAACATATATATATATTTGTTTTGTTTTGTTTTGGAAATGCATTTGAAAATACTATTAATCATGTTCTTCCCAAAAGATGCCTGTGTTGATTATTGTAATTCTCGATTTTGATACATGAAAAAGCAATGGATATTTGAATTTAAATAAGGATTGGTTTACAGATAGAATTCCCGCAGCTTAGAGAATATTTGTATTATGTGGACCAAACACCATTTCACTGTATGCCCAATTGCCTTGTGTTTGATGAATATGGCCATCATATAAACCTCAAGTAGCATGTGGATAACTTTCCACAATTGTAGATGGGGAATAGCAAAACAAGCAGCAGTTTGCCTTGTAAAACTCTTACACTGAATCCAACTTGATCTCACAACAAATGCTCACAATGACCAACAAAAACTTAAGTAACATGCTAGCATTTGCTAGCAAAGAAGTAGCCAAAACTAAAACATCTATTGCCAAGGTGGAACCTCCCCTGTCTTTTCAGTCAACCAATCATATGACGACACTTTACTACAGCATCTGCAAAGTAACACAATTCCATTCCAGCCATGACAGAGCCAATCCTCCTTTAGCTCCTCCCACCATCCCCCTCTGTGTCCACTGTGATCAAAGCACACATCACCAACAAACACTTCGTGGTCACTTTTGCTGTGCGACTTGTCTGACAACACTTTCTTTCCAAGCATAAATCTCACTGCAGGCTTACTAGCAACATGATTACTGTACATTTTAGGGTAAGGTGAGAAAACAAAAGCCCGTGTCAAACTGCTGCATATCGCAGATTAGTCCTGTGCATTACACCCCCTACTTCCTCCATCCAATCAACTACCACTCAATTTCCTGGATTGACTCTTACTGCAATTCATTTTACCGCCACTTGAGGGTACATGCACTTAATTGAAATGGTAAATGGTTAATTTAGCCACTGAATGCTGTGAGTAATCAGGGCTTTCAGTCTCGACTGGTTGGTTCTACTGTGTAATTTCGGATATCCATCCATAATAGGAACCCATCTTTAAGTTGACCACACTTACACATTACCTACCTTATGTTGCATTCAAGACATTCAAGACGTTCAGAGTTCTCTTGAATGTGGAATTACACATCATGCTCTCTCATGCACGTTCACACACACATTCACACACACACCCTCCCAAGATCAATATAACTGAACCATTCCCTTCACAATGATACAGGAGCGGAAGGTAGACAGTGAGAGTATGGCTCCAGGAAGAGGGAGAGAGAGTATGGCTTCAGGAAGAGAGGGAGAGTATGGCTTCAGGAAGAGAGGGTGAGTATGGCTCCAGGAAGAGAGGGAGAATATGGCTCCAGGAAGAGAGAGAGTATGGCTCCAGGAAGAGAGTGAGAGTATGGCTCCAGGAAGAGAGAGAGAGTATGGCTCCAGGAAGAGAGTGAGAGTATGCCTTCAGGAAGAGAGAGAGAGAGTATGGCTTCAGGAAGAGAGGGGGAGTATGGCTCCAGGATGAGAGGGAGAGTTTGGCTCCAGGAAGATAGAGAGAGAGTGTGGCTTCAGGAAGAGAGGGAGAGTATGGCTTCAGGAAAAGAGGGGGAGTATGGCTCCAGGAAGAGAGGGAGAGTATGGCTCCAGGAAGAGGGGGAGATTATGGCTCCAGGAAGAGAGGGGGAGTATGGCTCCAGGAAGAGAGAGAGAGTATGGCTCCAGAAAGAGAGTGAGAGTATGGCTCCAGAAAGAGAGAGAGAGAGTATGGCTCCAGGAAGAGAGAGAGAGTATGGCTCCAGGAAGAGAGGGAGAGTATGGCTCCAGGAAGAGAGGGAGAGTATGGCTTCAGGAAGAGAGGGGGAGTATGGCTCCAGGAAGAGAGGGAGATTATGGCTCCAGGAAGAGGGGGAGATTATGGCTCCAGGAAGAGAGGGAGAGTATGGCTTCAGGAAGAGAGGGGGAGTATGGATCCAGAAAGAGATTGAGATTATGGCTCCAGGAAGAGAGAGAGATTATGGCTCCAGGAAGAGAAGGAGTGTATGGCTCCAGGAAGAGAGAGAGAGAGTATGGCTTCAGGAAGAGAGAGAGAGAGTATGGCTTCAGGAAGAGAGGGAGAGTATGGCTTCAGGAGGAGAGGGGGAGTATGGCTCCAGGAAGAGAGGGAGAGTATGGCTCCAGGAAGAGGGGGAGATTATGGCTCCAGGAAGAGAGAGAGAGTATGGCTCCAGAAAGAGAGTGAAAGTATGGCTCCAGGAAGAGAGTGAGAGTATGGCTCCAGGAAGAGAGAGAGATTATGGCTCCAGGAAGAGAGTGAGAGTATGCCTTCAGGAAGAGAGAGAGAGAGTATGGCTTCAGGAAGAAAGGGGGAGTATGGCTCCAGGAAGAGAGAGAGAGAGTATGGCTTCAGGAAGAGAGGGGGAGTATGGCTCCAGGAAGAGAGGGAGAGTATGGCTCCAGGAAGAGAGAGAGAGAGAGAGTATGGCTTCAGGAAGAGAGGGAGAGTATGGCTCCAGGAAGAGAGAGAGAGAGAGTATGGCTTCAGGAAGAGAGGGGGAGTATGGCTCCAGGATGAGAGGGAGAGTTTGGCTCCAGGAAGAGAGAGAGAGAGTGTGGCTTCAGGAAGAGAGGGAGAGTATGGCTTCAGGAAGAGAGGGGGAGTATGGCTCCAGGAAGAGAGGGAGAGTATGGCTCCAGGAAGAGAGGGGGAGTATGGCTCCAGGAAGAGAGGGGGATTATGGCTGCAGGAAGAGAGAGAGAGTATGGCTCCAGGAAGAGAGTGGCTGTATGGCTCCAGGAAGAGAGGGAGAGTGTGGCTCCAGGAAGAGAGGGAGTGTATGGCTCCAGGAAGAGAGGGAGAGTGTGGCTCCAGGAAGAGAGTGGCAGTATGGCTCCAGGAAGAGAGAGAGATTATGGCTCCAGGAAGAGAGGGAGAGTATGGCTCCAGAAAGAGAGTGAGATTTTGGCTCCAGGAAGAGAGAGAGATTATGGCTCCAGGAAGAGAGGGGGAGTATGGCTCCAGGAAGAGAGGGAGAGTATGGTTCCAGGAAGAGAGTGGCAGTATGGCTCCAGGAAGAGAGGGAGATTATGACTCCAGGAAGAGAGAGAGATTATGGCTCCAGGGAGGGAGGGAGAGTATGGCTCCAGAAAGAGAGTGAGATTATGGCTCCAGGAAGAGAGAGAGATTATGGCTCCAGGAAGAGAAGGAGTGTATGGCTCCAGGAAGAGAGTGAGATTATGGCTCCAGGAAGAGAGAGAGATTATGGCTCCAGGAAGAGAAGGAGAGTATGGCTCCAGGAAGAGAGTGGCAGTATGGCTCCAGGAAGAGAGGGAGAGTGTGGCTCAAGGAAGAGAGAGAGATTATGGCTCCAGGAAGAGAGGGAGAGTATGGCTCCAGGAAGAGAGAGAGAATATGGCTCCAGGAAGAGAGAGAGAGTATGGCTCCAGGAAAAGAGAGAGAGAGTATGGCTCCAGGAAGAGAGAGAGAGTATGGCTCCAGGAAGAGAGAGAGAGAGTATGGCTTCAGGAAGAGAGGGGGAGTATGGCTCCAGGAAGAAGGGAGAGTATGGCTCCTGGAAGAGAGAGAGAGTATGGCTCCAGGAAGAGAGAGAGAGTATGGCTCCAGGAAGAGAGAGAGAGAGTATGGCTTCAGGAAGAGAGGGGAGTATGGCTTCAGGAAGAGAGGGGGAGTATTGCTCCAGGAAGAGAGGGAGAGTATGGCTCCAGGAAGAGAGAGAGAGAGTATGGCTTCAGGAAGAGAGGGAGAGTATGGCTTCAGGAAGAGAGGGGGAGTATGGCTCCAGGAAGAGAGGGAGAGTATGGCTCCAGGAAGAGAGTGGCAATATGGCTCCAGGAAGAGAGGGAGAGTGTGGCTCCAGGAAGAGAGGGAGTGTATGGCTCCAGGAATAGAGGGAGAGTGTGGCTCTAGGAAGAGAGTGGCAGTATGGCTCCAGAAAGAGATTGAGATTATGGCTCCAGGAAGAGAGAGAGATTATGGTTCCAGGAAGAGAGGGAGAGTATGGCTCCAGGAAGAGAGGGAGAGTGTGGCTCCAGGAAGAGAGGGAGAGTATGGCTCCAGGAAGAGAGGGAGAGTGTGGCTCCAGGAAGAGATGGAGTGTATTTCTTGTGGAAGTCAGCTTTTTCCATGTTTTATGTGCTTGACGGGTTAACCAAAGATATCTAACTTTGCTTGTTGACTAAACGTTTAAATGTAGGCTATTGTGTTTTTCCTTATCAATCCCTACAGGACATTTTAATTTGAATCTAATTAGTCAGTACCTGGGCATGTAAGTGAACTGAATGTTGTAGCCTATTACCAACTGGTAATAAAACACCCTCTGTACTGTGTCTGTCTGCCACATCAAAAACAGGGCAGTATTTATTCTCTTTCCGACCCGATGTCCTTGTAACACAGAGGACAATTTGTCATTCAATTCATCTCTAAATCTCGGGTAGACATATCACAATTAGTGAAGATGAATGTCTAAAATGTTAATGGCATTCCTCGTCCTGCTTGTTGACAGCAACACGGGAGCCAGACAGTTGTTGTATTTTTCCTGTGTTCCTACGTTTGAGCTTCCTCCCATCAGTATTCAAAGGCAAAGTGCAAATCATTACACAGGTAAAAAATTATTACCTCATGAATCAACACAAAAGGTGTTTTCAAAGTCATCCCCCAATCAATGGGTCTATGAGAAATGGATATGAGAAAACAACATTTAGGAATTTGTAGAATGCATAGATTTTATATATAGATGTGCAAGCCCGCCTTGCAAGCTATCACATCCATGTATCTTAATAAGCAGACTAGTGCTGAGAATTAAGCACGGAATCTGTTGCGGTTCATGTCTGTATCTGTCATCCTTTCATAAGATTTGAAATGCATTATTATTGCTTGCCTTCATAAAACATAGTGTCACATATTAATGCAGGAAAGATGCAGGAACACAAATACACTCGCACGCACGCACTTATACACACAAACACACACACACACACACACATAAACCCACAAATAAAAACTGCACATCAGCAAAATAAGCAGATGCATGCTGTCAAAATATAAATCAACAATCACTGCACTACATAAACACAAGTGCCAGACCAGCAGAAAAGAAGACAGGAATATATGAACATGAGTATGCAAGTTCCAGAGCTGCAACTCAGTCTTGATTTGAGCCTGAGTGCCAGAACAGAACTGGGGGTAAAACAGTCTGTCTATAAATGTACTGAGGGGAAATTGCACCATTGGTGGAGGTAGAGTAGAAAAATAGATTTACGGTAGAGCAGAAGTCCAGAAGTATCAGAGAATCATTCAAGTCATATTTTTTCTTGAAGTAATGTGAGAAGTAATGCTACAATATGATGCATACAATCACAAGTCACTACAATTAAACACAACTATTAAACAATTCTATTAACAAATAGTAGTCCTAGAATACTAGAATGGTAGAATTCTGAATATTATTAGAAAGAAAATACATTTATAAAAACATTATCCTAATCAACAGCAATCTGGACCAAATCCCCAAAGAGCCAGCAGAGTTGTCAGTAGGTAGGTGGTGTCATCCTCCTCTGGCTAGCTGGCTGGAGATTCAGACTCATGGTCTTAAGCCCATTAAGCCCAAAACACCATCATTCCAGTTGTCCAAAGCTGCACTTACTCTAACAGTATTGTGTGCTAATATGATGCGCTATTGTGTTAGCCCGCTGAGCTTGTTGTCACGCAAGTTTAACTAGCTAGTTAGCTTGTCCAAAACAACAATGACAAGAATATCATCCTCAGTTGCAGACTTAACTGTCAATTGGGGATTTCTATCATACGAGAGGTTTAGGGTTAAGCAACAGTCCTTATGTAGCGTACCACATAATATGCATGTTTATGATTGACACAATATGTATCATCAAGACAGTACAGCTGTTATACTTGAAATACACATGCTGTTGCTTTCATCCCTTCTCCCTGATTGAAACCTCTATATCCCCAGCAAACTGGATTCCAGTGATGGCCTCCGTATTATGTTTTATTTACAGCTCTCGCACCCCAACTCCCCTGTCAGGAGTAGAGTGGAGCATTGGAAAGAGGGATCCAGAAAAAGAAATCCATTGACTTGAATTCCGGGGGGCTGTTATTTTTAGCCAAAGCAGAAATAATTACCCAAGCAACGTCTAACAAAATTGTTCAGGCTCGGCTAGGCAATTAGGCCAGGCAGAGTGGCTAATGGAGAGAGAATTACACAGACCTTTCCCCCATTAGCCCCCGTGTACACCAGGAAATTTACTGGGAGTACGGGCGAGCCATGACTTCCAAACGAGATTACTCCTCTCGCTGTTCTGCTCTTTTTCTCTCTCTCTGTTCTCTCTCTCTGTTCTCTCTCTCTGCTCTCTCTCTTCTCTCTCTCTCTCTCTCTCTCTCTCTCTCTCTCTCTCTCTCTCTCTCTCTCTCTCTCTCTCTCTCTCTTTCTCTCTCTTTCTCTCTCTCTCTCTCTCTCTCTCTCTCTCTCTCTCTCTCTCTCTCTCTCTCTCTCTCTCTATGTATCTCTATTCCAACACCCACTGGCCAAATCCTTTGTTAAGGGCTATTCCACAGTAACAGAGTGATGCTGAGATTCAGATTTTCATTTTAAAATGTATGTCACAAACCACACAACTCTATGCAATGGACCACTTTGAACTATTTCCACAGATTGTTTTCTACAAAACACATTTACTTGAAGACAGTGCAGATGCAGTGTTTGGTAACAGAATGATGGCACCAACAGCACAAACCGCCATTCTGCTATCAAACTTTGCGTCTGTTTTCCATGTGTCTTTGTAAAATGTTCTGTGGAAATTGCTGAAAGTAGTCCTTGTGGTTTGTTGTATGGTTTGTTTAGCCTTGCAATTATTGTTATTTGCTTGCTTGACATACAGAGCATTTTAAAGTGAAAAATCAGCATCACTCTGTTACCAGGGAATTGCCCTTCACTATCCTACAAAGACACTTATGACTAAATCAGGAAGGTCTATTGGAATCTTTATATATGTACAAATTACCTTATCAGATCAATAACCTGATGGCAACCTTTTGCAGCATGGAGTGGCATTTCATGTATGTGACGACTGTTTTTGTATTCAACTTCTTCATTAGGAAACTCACAAGAGATCATAGTCACAAACCAGCAAAATTCAATAAGCTTTTGTAGTCATTGTGCGGTAGATGTTGTGCGGTAGATGTTGTGCAGTACAATGGGCTAACACGATCACATTCTGAGGTGAGTATATACTGATGAGATGAGCATATATATATAATATCATTCAAAAGTTTGGGGTCAATTAGACATTTCCGTTTCAGTTTTTGAAAGAAAAACACATTTTTTGTCCAGTAAAATAACATCAAATTGATCAGAAAAACAGTGTAGATATTGCTAATGTTGCAAATGCCTATTATAGTTGGAAACGGTGGATTTTTTATGGAATGTCTACATAAGTGTACAGAGGCCCATTATCAGCAACCATCACTCCTGTGTTCCAATGGCATGTTGTGTTAGCTAATCAAAGTTTTTCATTTTAAAAGGCTAATTAATCATTAGAAAACACTTTTGCAATTATGTTGGCACAGCTGACAGTTAGCACAACTATTGTTCTGATTAAAGAAGCAATAAAAATGGCCTTCTTTAGATTTGTTGAGTATCTGGAGCATCAGCATTTGTGGGTTCGATTACAGGCTCAAAATGGCCAGAAACGTGTGAGGCATCTGTTTCTCAAACCAGACTCTCTTAATGTACTTGTCCTCTCAGTTGTTCACAGGGGTCTCCCACTCCTCTTTCTATTCTGGCTTGAGCCAGTTTGCTCTGTTCTGTGAAGGAAGAAGTACACAGCGTTGTGGGAGATCTTCCGTTTCTTGACAATTTCTTGCATGGAATAGCCTTAATTTCTCAGAACAAGTATAGACTGACAAGTTTCAGAAGAAAGTTCTTTGTTTCTGGACATTTTGAGCCTGTAATCGAACCCACAAATGCTGATGCTGCAGATACTACATTTCTAATGATCAATTATCCTTTTAAAATGATAAACTTGGATTAGCTAACACAATGTGTCATTGGAACACAGGACTGATGGTTGCTGATAATGGGCCTCTGTACTCCTATGTAGATATTCCATTAATAATCAGCCATTTCCAGCTACAATGGTCATTTAAAACATTAACAATGTCTACACAGCCTCCCGAGTGTCACAGTCATTTAAGGCACTGCATCGCAGTGCTAGCTGTGCCACTAGAGATTCTGGGTTCGAGGCCAGGCTCTGTCGTAGCTGGGAGGCCCATGGGTGCGGTGCACAATTGGCCCAGCGTCGTCCGGGTTAGGGGAGGGTTTGGCCGGCAGGGATATCCTTGTCTCATTGCGCACTAGTGACTCCTGTGGCAGGTCGGGCGCAATGCACGCTGACACGGTCGCCAGGTGTACGGTGTTTCCTCCGACACATTGGTGTGGCTGGCTTCCGGGTTGGATGGGCATTGTATCAAAGAAGCAGTGCGGCTTGGTTGGGTTGTGTTTTCGGAGGATGCATGGCTCTCGACCTTCGCCTCTCCTGAGTCCGTACAGACAAGACTGTAACTTCTACCAATTGGATACCATGAAATTGGGGAGAAAAAAACAGGTGAAAATACAAAAAAATATAAAAACAATGTCTACACTGTGTTTCTGATCAATTTGATGTCATTTTTAATGGACAGGAAATGTTCTTTCCTTTCTTAAACAAGAACATTTATAAGTGACCTCAAACTTTTGAATGGGAGTGTATATTAAAGATACAAATTGGCTGATGGGAACTGGCATAAATAGACAAATATACCAGTTTCATCTGAGGACAAAAATGTTGACAGCTGCAAAATAAGTGGGAGGAGATTTTCGATGTACCAATTCAAAGGCATATGGTGCTGCGAAGAGACAGAATCAATAGATCATTTATTCTGGTACTACTCCTATGTAGCTTGTTTCTGGTCACAGGTTCAGGAATGGTTAAAAAATCACAATATGCACTTAAATTTAACTTTACAAATAGCAGTGTTGGGCAAATTGGAAAGCCATAGTCAGTCAATAAATAATATAATAATACTCGTAGGAAAGGGTTTCATCTTTAGCTCACAATCTGTGGATAATATACGATTGGAAAGGTTCAAACATTTTGTAAAACCTCACAGCACAATTAAAAAAAATATGGCACATGGAAACCAAACGAGGGTTGTCTATGGTGGTAGGTGGGATGGTCTGAGAGTGGCTGAGGGTTGGGATTAAAGAGCTGAGGTCTATGGTGGTAGGTGGGATGGTCTGAGAGTGGCTGAGGGTTGGGATTAAAGAGTTTATGTTTGGTAATGTATTATTGTTATGTGACTGCTTTATATAAAAGTACCATGTATGTAAAATGTGTATGTAAGGTGGGGGGTGTGTGTGGTGGATGGGTTAATAATAAAAAATAAAAATAAAAACTGTGGGACCTTATTTGGACAGATGTGTTTCCTTTCCAAATAAGGTCCAATCAATTAAATTTACCATAGGTGGAATCCAATCAAGTTTTAGAAAGATCTCAAGGATGATCAATGTGTCACGCCCTGACCATAGAGAGCCCTCAGTTCTCTATGGTGTTTATGTCAGAGCGTGACTGGGGGGGGGGGTTATCTAGTTTATAGATTTCTAGGTTGGTGGTTTGTGTGGTTCCCAATTAGAGGCAGCTGGTAATCGTTGCCTCTATTTGGTGATCATATTTAGGTAGGCTTTAACCCCACCTGCATTTGTGGGATATTGTTTTGTATTTCTGCACCGCATAGTCACGTTTAGTTGTTTGTTTATTGATATATTTTGTTTTGTTTAAGTTTCTCTTTAATTTAAATATGTGGAACTCAACATCCGCTGCTCCTTGGTCCTGTTCTTGCGACAGCCGTGACACAATGGAAACAGGATGCACCTGATATCAATTTTGATTCTCATAGCAATTTTGATTCCCACCCCGGTAGTCCTACAATCTAAGCTAGATGCCCTCAATCTCACACAAATCATCAAGGAACCCACCAGGTACAACCCTAAATCTGTAAACAAGGGCACCCTCATAGACGTCATCCTGACCAACTGGCCCTCAAAATACACCTCCGCTGTCTTCAACCGGGATCTCAGAGATCACTGCCTCATTGCCTGTATCCGCTACGGATCTGCAGTCAAACGACCACCCTTCATCACTGTCAAATGCTCCCTAAAACACTTCTGCGAGCAGGCCTTTCGAATCGACCTGGCCCGGGTATCCTGACAGGATATTGACCTCATCCCATCAGTTGAGGATGCCTGGTCATTCTTTAAAAGTAACTTCCTCACCATTTTAGATAAGCATGCTCTGTTCAAAAAATTCAGAACTAAGAACAGATATAGCCCTTGGTTCACTCCAGACCTGACTGCCCTCGACCAGCACAAAAACATCCTGTGGCGGACTGCAATAGCATCGAATAGTCCCCACGATATGCAACTATTCAGGGAAGTCAGGAACTAATACACGCAGTCAGTCAGGAAAGCAAAGGCAAGCTTCTTCAGGCAGAAATTTGCATCCTGTAGCTCTAACTCCAAAAAGTTCTGGGACACTGTAAAGTCCATGGAGAACAAGAGCACCTCCTCCCAGCTGCCCACTGCACTGAGTCTAGGTAACACGGTCACCACCGATAAATCCATGATTATCGAAAACTTCAACAAGCATTTCTCAACAGCTGGCCATGCCTTCCTCCTGGCTACTCCAACCTCGGCCAATAGCTCCGCCCCCCCCGCAGCTACTCGCCCAAGCCTCTCCAGGTTCTCCTTTACCCAAATCCAGATAGCAGATGTTCTGAAAGAGCTGCAAAACCTGGACCCATACAAATCAGCTGGGCTTGACAATCTGGACCCTCTATTTCTGAAACTATCCGCCGCCATTGTCGCAACCCCTATTACCAGCCTGTTCAACCTCTCTTTCATATCGTCTGAGATCCCCAAGGATTGGAAAGCTGCCGCAGTCATCCCCCTCTTCAAAGGGGGAGACACCCTGGACCCAAACTGTTACAGACCTATATCCATCCTGCCCTGCCTATCTAAGGTCTTCGAAAGCCAAGTCAACAAACAGGTCACTGACCATCTCGAATCCCACCGTACCTTCTCCGCTGTGCAATCTGGTTTCCGAGCCGGTCACGGGTGCACCTCAGCCACGCTCAAGGTACTGAACGATATCATAACCGCCATCTATAAAAGACAGTACTGTGCAGCCGTCTTCATTGACCTGGCCAAGGCTTTCGACTCTGTCAATCACCATATTCTTATCGGCAGACTCAGTAGCCTCTGTTTTTCGGATGACTCCCTTGCCTGGTTCACCAACTACTTTGCAGACAGAGTTCAGTGTGTCAAATCGGAGGGCATGTTGTCCGGTCCTCTGGCAGTCTCTATGGGGGTGCTACAGGGTTCAATTCTCGGGCCGACTCTTTTCTCTGTATATATCAATGATGTTGCTCTTGCTGCGGGCGATTCCATGATCCACCTCTAAGCAGACGACACAATTCTGTATACTTCCGGCCCTTCCTTGGACACGGTGCTATCTAACCTCCAAACGAGCTTCAATGCCATTCAACACTCCTTCCGTGGCCTCCAACTGCTCTTAAACGCTAGTAAAACCAAATGCATGCTTTTCAACCGTTCGCTGCCTGCACCCGCACGCCCGACTAGCATCACCACCCTGGATGGTTCCGACCTAGAATATGTGGACATCTATAATTACCTAGGTGTCTGGCTAGACTGTAAACTCTCCTTCCAGACTCATATCAAACATCTCCAATCTAAAATCAAATCTAGAGTCGGCTTTCTATTCTGCAACAAAGCCTCCTTCACTCACGCCGCCAAACCCTAGTAAAACTGACTATCCTACCGATCCTCGACTTCGGCGATGTCATCTACAAAATAGCTTCCAATACTCTACTCAGCAAACTGGATGCAGTTTATCACAGTGCCATCCCTTTTGTTACTAAAGCACCTTATACCACCCACCACTGCGACCTGTATGCTCTAGTCGGCTGGCCCTCACTACATAATCGTCGCCAGACCCACTGGCTCCAGGTCATTTACAAGTCCATGCTAGGTAAAGCTCCGCCTTATCTCAGTTCACTGGTCACGATGGCAACACCCACCCATAGCACACGCTCCAGCAGGTGTATCTCACTTATCATCCCTAAAGCCAACACCTCATTTGGCCACCTTTCGTTCCAGTTCTCTGCTACCTGTGACTGGAACGAATTGCAAAAATCACTGAAGTTGGAGACTTTTATCAATTAATTTTTTTTCCAATTCAATTCAAGGGCTTTATTGGCATGGGAAACATGTGTTAACATTGCCAATGCAAGTGAGGTAGACAACATACAAAGTGAATATATAAAGTTTATCTCCCTCACCAGCTTCAAACATCTGCTATCTGAGCAGCTAACCGATCGCTGCAGCTGTACATAGTCTATCGGTAAATAGCCCACCGAATTTACCTACCTCATCCCCCATACTGTTTATATTTATTTACTTTTCTGCTCTTTTGCACACCAGTATCTCTACCTGTACATGACCTTCTGACCATTTATCACTCCAGTGTTAATCTGCAAAATTGTAATTATTCGCCTACCTCCTCATGCCTTTCGCACACAATGTATATAGACTCTCTTTTTTTTCTTTTTTTCTACTGTGTTATTGACTTGTTAATTGTTTACTCCTTGTGTAACTTTGTGTTGTCTGTTCACACTGCGATGCTTTATCTTGACCAGGACGCACTTGTAAATGAGAACTTGTTCTCAACTAGCCTACCTGGTTAAATAAAGGTGAAATATAAAATTAAAAAATTAAAATAAAAAAAACAGTAGTTTTTCCTCTGTAAAGTAATAATGGAAATTACAATCTCATAATTATTGTTTTTGTGTTCAGCAAAGCCTTTTGTTTGAAATTGCAATCCATGTTTTGACCTAAGACTTACCAACTCACAGAGTTTTGCTAATATGTTCAGTCTCCCCAACAACTGTTTCATGTAACTGCCATAACACTTCTTTTGCTTTATTTTTACAAAATGTTCATATTTCCAAGTCTGTTTTGGGGGGGTATAAACTCCCCCAAAGGGGTACTATGAACACACTTCAAAAGTTTAATTCATATGTTGCTTGTCCATTCTGTCAGACATTAAAGTTGTGATTTTGCGCGCAAATGTTAAGTCCAAAGTGCTGGAATTGCTCGTATCTGTATCAGTCAAAGAGTCAAAGAGATCATATGTACGTTTATCTAAGTACAAGAAACCTTGGTACAATTGGTATCTTCTGGAAGCGTGTACACATGCCGTAAACATCCATGCAAAGCTTTTCTATTGACGCTCTCAGTCCCATTCATGCTCTCTCTCTCACGCACACACACGCATGCACACACGCACACACGCACACGCACACACACACACACACACGCGCACGCACACACACGCACACACGCACACACATGCGCACGCACACACGCACACACACACACACACGAACACACGCACACGCACGCGCACGCACACACGCACACACGCACACACATGCGCACGCACACACGCACGCACGCACACACACGCGCATGCACACACGCACACACACGCACACACGCACACACATGCGCACACACACACGCATGCACACACGCACACACACGCACACGCACACACACACGCACGCACACACGCACACACACGCACACACAGGCACACACACGCACGCACACACGCACACACACGCACACACACAGCTTAACAAAATATCAAAGGCACAAAAGGAAGTATTAAAAAGGCAAAAGTTCTTTTCCCCTTTTATAATATGAAAAAAAGCAGAGATTTCCATTCCAACATTAATTTGGAATGGAATTTTCAATGTCTCCTGCCATTAAAACCTGTCAAATCAAATGCGACACTGAGGGAGAGAGCGAAGCCATAGAAATATTTAAATAATCTTTCAAATCTTTCAAGATCTGCCTTGCTAAGACCTGCTTCACTAGCTGACGACTTTGACAATTCATTTGTGTCTTACAGATTATTCCATCAGCCACATCTAACCCCGGTACACACCCACACACACACATGCCCACAGACATAGGCCAAGTATGCAGAAAGGTTATATATTCTCTGAGCTTCTCAAGATTTCTTGACAGTAAAATGACCTGTTTCTATGTGCTTTGTTCGGCAGATGTGTCCATCATGTTGGCTCCCTCTGCCCATCACCAGAAGAGCTCTCTCTCCACAGACTTGTTGCTCTCTCCCGTGAGTTCACCCCCCCCCACCAATCTTTTTTAGCTTCATTAAAAGGATTCAGATAACTCGTCTCCAGGACAGTGGGGCATTAGCCTACGACCTGCCAAGGTACAAGCAATTAAGAAGCCAGCGCACAAGTCTGTCAAGAAGAAACACAAAAGCTCAAGACACCTAACCCACTTAAAGGCTTAAACTCTTTTTAATAAAGAAAGTTCTGTAAACTGTCAAAAATTATAATAGCCCTGGCTACATTGGGTAATTGCAATTAGAGTAGGTAAAGTTGGATAGTTCCGCCCCTACTCTTCCCCCCTGATAAATCTTAACACGCTTTCTCCATCACATCAAACACCATTCACCCAGCTCTTTGGCAGCCCCGTTGACATCAGATGTGTTACAGAATACACAGAGTGATTTTTCTCTGATAATGGCCAACAATTTCTCAAAGTTTTTCCAGGTAGAAATAGGGAGATTTGCAGGGGATGTGACCTCCCCTCCTGCCGTCGTAATAACATATGTCTGTCTCAGTCATATCCATTTGTTTCATGTAGAAACAGAAGTTCTAAAAGCCCTTTGACAGTAAGTGGTGGATCTGAACCTGCGTCACGTATTTCATGTTAAATGAAAGCTCATCCGGTTCTAAACACTGCATATCTTCTTGTGCTTTCTGCAGCACTCATCTTCCAAAGAAAAATAGGCAAATTCAAGTACAAAATGCATTAACCTTGTCGGCTTTAATGGATGAAAGGTCTGATAATTATGGGGTGCAGAACTGAAATAAATGTGTCGGCCTCGTTTGATGTCTTATCAGAGCTGAGGCTTTGGCGATAAAGTTCGACATGCAATTGATACTGATCAAGCCAGTCAAGCTTGCTATTTTGGTGAGCTAGAACCATCTCTGGATAATCACGGCCTCTACTTTCTTCTCCATCCTTCTCCATCAGGGCTGTTTACCTCTATTTACTCTTGGCCTTATCAGAAACCTCTGGCTTGTGTTTGTCTAATGGGTTTTACAATTTATGTGCATTATTTGGTGGGATTGCCCTAAAGGACATCCGCTGGAACATTAGCAGCAATAAAGCCTGCTTTTTCAAAATATCTATTAATCCACATCCGAGTGGAAAGATATATGGTGTATGGACAAAAGGAATTCTAAAGCAATGTGTATAATGTTGGGGTAACAACATTGTCAAATACAGTACATTCATTGACCTGACCTCTGTTCTAGCCTCTACCTTTGGGTCTTTGCAATTTACAGTCAAAAGTTTGGTCTCACCTAATCTTTAAAGGGTTTTTTCTTCATTTTTACAATTGTATACATTGTAGAATAGTAGTGAAGACATCAAAACTATGAAATAACATATACAGAATCATGTAGTAACCAAAAAAGTGTTTTGACAAATCAAATTATATTTTATATTTGAGATTCTTCAAAATAGCCAACCTTTGTCTTGATGACAGCTTTGCCCGCTCTTGGCATTCTCTCAACCAGCTTCATGAGGCAGTCACCATGGAATGCATTTCAAATAACAAATGTGCCTCGTTAAATGTATATTTTTGGATGTTCTTTCCTTCTTAATGTGTTTGACCCAATCAGATGTCTTGTGAAAAGGTAGGGCTGGTATACAGAAGATAGCCCTATTTGGTAAAAGACCAAGTCCATATTATGGCAAGAACGGCTCAAATAAACAAAAAGAAATGACAGTCCATCATTACTTTAAGACATTAAGGTAAGTCAATACGGAACATTTCAAAATTCTTCATGTGCATTCCCAAAAGCCATCAAATGCTATGATGAAACTGGCTCTCATGAGGACTGCCACAGAAAAGGAAGACCCAGAGTTAAGAAGTTCATTATAGTTACCAGCCTCAGAAATTGCAGCCCAAATAAATGATTCACTGAGTTCAAGTAACAGACACATCTCAACATCAACTGTTCAGAGGAGACTGCGTGAATCAGGCCTCCATGGTCGAATTGCTGCAAAGAAACCATTACTAAAGGACACGAATAATAAGAAGAAAAGACTTGCTTGGGCCAAGAAACATGAGCAATGGTTATTAAACCGGTGGAAATCTGTCCTTTGGTCTGATGACTCTCAATTTAAGATTTTTGGTTCCAACCACCGTGTCTTTGTGAGACGCAGAGTAGGTGAACGGATGATCTCCGCATGTGTGGTTCCCACCATGAAGCATGAAGGAGGAGGTGTGACGGTGTGGGGGTGCTTTGCTGGTGACATGGTCTGTGATTTATTTAGTATTCAAGGCACACTTAACCAGCATGGCTACCACAGCATTCTGCTGCGATACAACATCTCATCTGGTTTCACTTACTGGGACTGTCATTTGTTTTTCAACAGGGCAATGACCCAAAACACACCTCCAGGCTGTGTAAGGGCTATTTAACCAAGAAGGAGAGTGATGGAGAGCTGCATCAGATGACATGGCCTCCACAATCACCCAAGCTCAACTGAATTGAGATGGTTTGGAATGAGTTGGAACGCAGAGTGAAGGAAAAGCAGCCTGCAAGTGCTCAGTATATGTGGAAACTCCTTCAAGGCTGCTGAAAAAGCATTCCTCATGAAGCTGTTTGAGAGAATGCCAAGAGTGTACAAAGCTGTCATCAAGGCAAAGGGTGGCTACATTGAAAAATCTCAAATATAAATTATAGATATATATTGATTTGTTTAACATCTTTTTGGTTATTACATGAATTCGTGTCATTTCATAGTTTTAATGTCTTTACTGTTATGCTACAATATAGACAATAGTAAACAATTAAGAAAAACTCTTGAATGAGTTGGTGTATCCAGACTTTTGACTGGTACTGTACATTTCAGCGTCACATGTCATAAATCCTTGAGAAGATGAATGATCTGTCTAACGTGTTGTTTAGCTTATATTTGTGTCATAAAATAGTTCTGGATATTATTAGCTAATTTACTCAGCATTGAAAAGGCTAAAAAGACAATAAATCAAGATGGAATTGATTTGCCTCTCTTACTCTAGGGGTAAATTTAAGGGATCAGTGAATCAAATCATTAAAATAAAATCCCTCTATCCTTTTCTCTTTTGCCATGCGTGAAGGAAGGAGTTAATTACTTTCAGGGCAAGTATTGGGCAACTCAAATGCTTCTTCCAGACCCAAGTATCTGTAGCCTGTTTCCACATGGATAACATTTATTTGATAAGCAAATGACATGAAACCAGAAATTAATCATGTACAACATGAATAATAAACTTGCGTGTGCTCAGAGTCATCACCCAAAATTGTATCAACCGACCCAGAATATAATAATAACAATATGCATAATGCTTCACCATAATAATAAAATATTATGAATTTGTCATTGATCATTCTGTGGCTACAGTTTGTCACGTAACGTCTCATTAATGACCTGTACAGTGGCCAATACATTATCTAGTAAAAACAACATTTTATGGTGAGAAAAATATATGTGGCTGCCATGTTGAGATACATCAGCACTACCACGTTGGAGACATTTTGTATTTCCAACAGCAGACATTTTGTATTTCTAACAGAATTGATGTTTATTGACTTCTGACACAGATGGTCTACAGCTTTAATGCAACCTCAATCTTTTTTTATTCACATTAGACCCTGTAATCCTCTTGATATCTTCATAGTCACACAATTAGCTCCACCTGTCCTCCCGCAGGCTGTTCTGATGTAATATTAGACGCCAGTGATGTGGTTCAGAAGGTCACTTTATTCTATCTCAAAAGGTCCCTTCCATTTTGACTGGAACTGCTTTTGGTGACTCCCAAGGGACCGTAGCTGTATAAGTGTGAGTTACATCCGAGCTAGGCTGTCACCAATGTCATCCCTGTCATAATGCAGCCGGCAAAGTGGCGAAGCACCTCAATAAAGACAAAGGATAGCGGTGGTAACAAGGCATGTTAAATTTTGCATGCATTCTCTTTCAAGCGTGCCAGATAAAAAAGAAAGCCTCTCATGTTTTGATGTGTTCATTGTATGAAGAGAATGGGCTAGGTATTCTGGGGGCACTAGGGGAGCGGTGGCTTAGGAGAACTTGGGGAATAAAGGACAGGGATGCCATGCCTGCATGTTATGTGTCAGAGGGAACCAGACTGCCTTGATCTTGCTCTGTGTCTTTGAAACGTTCTCGTGGAAATGGGGATGATGACAATGAGGGCCTCAATGTAGATTGAAGCCTATTCTACCGCTGAGTGTCTCTCGCACTCCCTACCTGAAATCACCCTGGCATGGGCTTGCATCCCAGTTGCTGAATCGTTAGCCTGAGTTATTTGGCATCTTGCATCGGGTTTGCATCATCTTCCTGTCCCTTTCTAGTTTTCGTTCAGTCTCTCTTTCTTACTGGCATGTATATTACATTCATCAACTTCTCTTAGCGTCAGTCGTTGTTCTGATCACAAAGGAAACTCTTGGGACTTGGGAGATGGGCCTAATGTTCCTTTCAAAGTAAAAGGTCACCTTGCCTTCAGTAGACACTCTACAGCAGGACCCCCCTCCCAATCAGAAAATACTTCAATCTGTTTTTGAATAAGTGCACTTCCTTCTTCTTTTCCAAAGACCTATCCCAACATATTTGTAATGTCACACGTTGTTGAATGAAAACGACTGATAAAGGCACATCAAGTCAATTCTTGCTGTTCTGTTTCCTAAAACATGGCAGTTACATGTTTCCTTAATCTAAATACAGTAATACCAGTGACGATTTTAGCATGTACATCTTGGTGGGGCAAACAAAACAAAAAATGTGGGATGCAGGCCAGCAAAGCCACTACTACCACAACACTAAACAATACATTAATTGCACTGTAACGGTGACAAACAGTGCCCACAAACTGTTAGTGTCACGCCCTGACCTTAGAGATCCTTTTTATGTCTCTATTTGGTATGGTCAGGGTGTGATTTGGGGTGGGTATTCTATGTTGTATTATTTGTATTTCTATGTTTTGGCCGGGTAGGGTTCTCAATCAAAGGACAGCTGTCTATCGTTGTCTCTGATTGAGAACCATACTTAGGTAGCCCTTTCCCACCTGTCTTTGTGGGAAGTTTTACTTACTTTTGTTTAGGGCACATAACCTTTAGCTTCACGGTTTGTTTTTGTAGTGTTTATTGTTTTGTTCAGCGTCTTTTCTAAATAAAAGAATATGTACGCTCACCACGCTGCGCCTTGGTCCAGTTCTTTCAACGGCCGTGACAGTTAGGGCCTACATAAAATGTCCCAGCATCAGAGTCCCAACAGCAGTCCCAAAACCTTTATTTTTATTTAACCTTTATTTAACTAAGCACTGCTACACCTAGCTATCAACAGAACCGTATCTGGTAGTGAAACAGCTCATTCAGCCTCCTTTACTGCCTTAAAAAACATAGCTGATATGGCTGACTTGCTTAATAAACAAATGGGGTTTCTACTGACAAACTATGATATAAGGGGGCGACAAGCAGATACGAGGCAATCCGTAAATTTGATTAAGACATTAATGAGCGAGCTAGGACAGACGTAGTCAGTATAACTATTTGTTCAGCACTTTTGAAATGTACAGTAACATAATTTAGAACATGGGCCGTTCTTACAGAGTTCTCCCTGTACATCAAGTCAGAACCGTAGGATAAATGAAGATGGCATATAAGCAGTCAATGAAATCTCTTAAAATAGTCGATGATTACATTTCTCAAAAACAGGTTATAGCCTACATGTGCACCACCAAGGCAGAACGATAGGTGAAATTAAGAGTGGAAAATAGAGAAAATTATTAGGGTGAGGCACATGGGCTACTAACAGTTTACTACACAACATAGACTTAGTATTACTTTCTTTGCTACAGTATACATATCTCCCTGGCATATTACATAATTTATTCAGCAGCATACAAGACATTTTTGGACTCACCTTGTTGTGCTATGCTCACTTGAACAGGAAGGTTGCACGGGGGTCCTTCGTGGGCAAATTTTGTTATCAAACTTCGTCATCAAATTCTGGCTTCCTCTGGAATTATGGTGCTTTCACGACAACTGGGAACTCTGAAAATAATAAGGTCAAATCGTGATGACGTCAGTCATCTTTAGGTCGTAGCTCTAGAAACAAGAACGAGTTCCGGATTTGCAATTCAGAGTTGGATGACCGTTCAATATGTATTTTCCCAGTCTGAGACAATTTCTCCCGAGTTCTCAGTTGTCTTGAACTCACTGAAGTCAATTTCGCAGTTCCGAGTTAACAGTTGTTTTGAGTGCGGCACAAATCCTGCTTCATTGACAGCATGGCCAATGTTGAATGTTTATCATTCTAAGCTTGGAAAATTTACCCTTAATCCCAGACGTGGGACCATACAGCCACTCCAGTTAGCCACTGATTCCTTCCAAACCACTCAAAAAGAATTTGACATGATCAGTCCAATCAAAACTACTGTAGATATAATGTTATTTGACATCAATTCATCTGAGGCCAAAGACCTTGAGCCTTCCTTGATGGGCACTTCTAATGTAACTCTATGGCAGCACCCAAGGGGCTTGAGTTCTCAAGCTCTACCCTTAGACTTGGCGATGACATATTGCCCCCATGAGTGACAATCATGGCGCAACTAGAGAACATTACCAACACCTACACTCCGTATTTTCCACTGGCTGCCCCACCACAACAAAAAGCACTGAGCTAGGCTGAAAAACCTGCATTTTGGAGCTGCCTCACTCAAGAAAGCAAAAAAGCTTGTTTGTCAAACTGATATGTGATAGGTATTAATGCCAAAATTACATGCAAAACAGGAAAGATTTTTGCTAAAGATGTGGGGCTCAAATAGCCCCACCTGCCCTGAATGACATGTCACCACTGAGTAAGACCTAGGTCAATTCTGAACAAATGTACTTATCTTACCAAATGTAGTTGTCACGTTCTGACCTTTATTTCCTTTGTTTTGTCATTATTTAGTATGGTCAGGGTGTGAGTTGGGTGGGCAGTCTATGTTTGTTTTTCTATGTTTTGGGGTATTTCTATGTTTCGGCCTAGTATGGTTCTCAATCAGAGGCAGGTGTCATTAGTTGTCTCTGATTGAGAATCATACTTAGGTAGCCTGGGTTTCACTGTGTGTTTGTGGGTGATTGTTCCTGTCTCTGTGTTTTGCACCAGATAGGGCTGTTTTTGGTTTTCCACGTTTATTGTTTTGTAGTGTTCATGTTTATCTGTTTTTATTAAACATGAATCAATATAACCACGCTGCGTTTTGGTCCACCTCTACTTCACCACAGGAAAACCCTTACAGAATCACCCACCACAACAGGACCAAGGAAGCCATGGAGGAAAGAGGAATGGACATGGGACAAGAGGCAGCCCCAAACATTTCTCAGGTGGAGGGCGGGCACACAGGAAGTGTGGTGAAGCCAGGTAGGAGACCTGCGCCAACTTCCTGTGCTTACCGGGGGGCTGGAGAGACCGGGCAGGCACCGTGTTATGCTGTGAAGCGCACGGTGTTCCCAGTGCGGGTGCATAGCCCGGTGCGGTACATTCCAGCTCCGCGTATCGGCCGGGCTAGAGTGGGCATCGAGCCAAGTGCCATGAAGCCGGCTCTACGCATCTGGTCTCCAGTGCGTCTCCTTGGGCCGGCTTACATGGCACCAGCCTTGCGCACGGTGTCCCCGGTTCGCCTGCATAGCCCAGTGCGGGCTATTCCACCTCGCCGCACTAGCAGGGCGACCGGGACCATTCAACCGGGTAAGGTTGGGCAGGCTCTGTGCTCAAGAGCTCCAGTGTGCCTGCACGGTCCGGTCTATCCGTCACCACCTCCACACACCAGCCCTCCAGTGGCAGCCCCCGCACCAGGCTGTCTCTCTGGCTCATCCTTACAGAGGCTCCCGCCTCTCCAGCGCTGCCGGAGCCTTCCTCCTCTCCAGCGCAGCCGGAGTCTCCCGCCTGTTCGGCGCTACTAGAGCTCCCGCCCCTCAGTCCAGAGGCGCCAGAGCTACTCAGTCCAGCGCTGTCAGAGCCTTCCTCTCCAGCGTTGCCGGAGCTTCCCGTCTGCCCAGCGTTGCCGGAGTCTCCCGCCTGTCCGGCGCTGCTGCCGGAGTCTCCCGCCTGTCCGGTGCTGCTGCCGGAGTCTCCCGCCTGTCCGGCGCTGCTGCCGGAGTCTCCCGCCTGTCCGGCGCTGCTGCCGGAGTCTCCCGCCTGTCCGGCGCCAGAGCCCCTCAGCCCAGAGGCGCCAGAGCCCCTCAGCACAGAGGCGCCAGAGCCCCTCAGCCCAGAGGCGCCAGAGCCCCTGCCCCTCTGTCCCGAGCTTCTGCCCCTCTGTCCCGAGCTTCTGCCCCTCTGTCCCGAGCTTCTGCCCCTCTGTCCAGAGCTTCTGCCCCTCTGTCCAGAGCTTCTGCCCCTCTGTCCCGAGCTTCCGCCCCTCTGTCCCGAGCTGCCCCTCTGTCCAGTGGGGTCATTGAGAGGGGTGGCCATGGTTAGAAAGCCACAGAGGCGGACAATAAAGCGGACTAAGACAATGTTGAAGTGGGGTCCGCGTCCCGCGCCAGAGCCACCACCGCGGACAGACGCCCACCCAGACCCTCCCCTATAGGTTAAGGTTTTGCGGCCGGAGTCCGCTCCTTTGGGGGGGGGATACTGTCACGTTCTGACCTTTATTTCCTTTGTTTTGTCATTATTTAGTATGGTCAGGGCGTGAGTTGGGTGGGCAAATCTATGTTTGTTTTTCTATGTTTTGGGGTATTTCTATGTTTCGGCCTAGTATGGTTCTCAATCAGAGGCAGGTGTCACTAGTTGTCTCTGATTGAGAATCATACTTAGGTAGCCTGGGTTTCACTGTGTGTTTGTGGGTGATTGTTCCTGTCTCTGTGTTTTGCACCAGATAGGGCTGTTTTTGGTTTTCCACATTTATTGTTTTGTAGTGTTCATGTTTATCTGTTTTTATTAAGCATGAATCAATATAACCACGCTGCGTTTTGGTCCGCCTCTACTTCACCACAGGAAAACCCTTACAGTAGTAATATAAGGTAAATCATGAAGGTTATTTAAGTGACATTAGGAGACTTACTGAAAAGTAAAACAACTTAACATTTTTTTTGGAGTTTGTAGCAAAATTGACTCCATAGCACACAAGCCATGTGGGCCTGCATCCAGTAATATCAATCAAATCAAATCTAATTGTGTTGGTTGCATGCACATATTTAGCAGATGGTATTGCAAGAGTAGTGAAATGTAATATCAGCACTGCTCAGATCCCAACCACTTCCCCAAGTGCATGTGTACTGAACTTCATAGGTTCAAAGATAGCTGTTATGCTACAACTATAGTGACCAGAAAATAATCAGACCCCTTGACTTTTCACACATTGTGTTACTTTACAGCCTTGTAAAATGTATTAAATTCATTTCTTCCTAATCAATCTACACACAATACCCTACCATAATAAAACCAAAAGTTTTATTTTATTTTGCAAATGTATTAAAAATAAAAAACAGAAATACTTAATTTACACTAGTATTCAGACATTTTGCGATGGGACTCGAAATTGACCTCAGGTGCATCCTGTTTCCATTGATCATGCTTGAGATGTTTCTACAACTGGATTGGAGTCCACCTGTGGTAAATTCAAATGATGGGGCATAATTTGGAAAGACACACACCTGTCTATATAAGGTCCCACAGTTGACAGTGCTTGTCAGTGCAAAAACCAAGCCACGAGGTTGAAGAAATTGTCCGTAGAGCTCAGAGACAGGATTGTGGTGAGGCACAGATTTGGGGAAGGCTAGCAAAATATTTCTACAACAATGAAGGTCCCCAAGAACACAGTGGCAACCATTATTCTTAAATGGAAGATTTGGAACCACTAAAACTTTTCCTAGAGCTGAAGCCAAACTGAACAATCGGGGGAGAAGGGCCTTGGTCAGGTGGGTGACCAAGAACCTTATGGCCATTCTGACAAAGCTCCAGAGTTACTCTGTGTAGATGGGAGAACCTTCCAGAAGGACAACCATCTCTGCAGCACTCCAACAATCAGACCTTTATGGTAGAGTGGCTAGACGGAAGCCACTCCTCAGTAAAAGGCACAGGACAGCCCGCTTAGAGTTTGCCAAAAGACACCTAAAGAAACAAGATTCTCTGACACTCCCCATCTAACCTGACAGAGATTAAGAAGGATCTGCAGAGAAGAATGGGAGAAATGCCCCAAATAGAGGTGTGCCAAACTTGTAGCGTCATACCCAAGAGGAATTGAGTCTGTAATCGCTGCCAAAGGTGCTTCAACTAAGTACTGAGTAAAGGGTCTGAATATGTATGTAAATGTGATATTTTCATTATTATTTTGTGTAAGTTTGGAAACATTTCTACAAACCTGTTTTTGCTTTTCGTTAAGGGGGAAAAAACAGTTTAATTAATCAATTTCAGAATAAGGCTGTAACTTAACAAAATGTGGAAAAAGTAAAGGGGTCTGAATAATTTCTGAAAGCACTATCTCCATTACAGATGTTAGTATACTACCTCTCCTTTACAGTTGTTAGTATACTACCTCTCCTCTACAGTTGTTAGTATACTACCTCTCCTTTACAATTGTTAGTTTTATACCTCTCATTTACTGTTGATAGTATACTACCTCTCTTTTACAGTTGTTAATTTACTATCTCTCCTTTACAGTTATTAGTATACTACATCTTATTTACAGTTGTTAGTATACTACCTCTCCTTTACAGTTGTTAGTGTACTGCCTCTCCTTTACAGTTGTTAGTATACTTTCTCTCATTTACAGTTGTTAGTATACTACCTCTCCTTTACAGTTGTAAGGGAACACCCCCCTGAAATGGACAAAAATGAATAGGAAGTCATTGGCACTGGACAAACCATGTACACGGTGTCCAATACCACTCAATTCGGCGTCGTTTCGTTCAAAGTTGATTGCAAATGCCATCTGGCAAATGCCAGGTGTAATTTGTCATGCTCAAAAATCCTGCAGGAATGCGAAATTGACTGGCCCGATGAACTCGGGATGGCTGGGCAGGGATTCTGGTTCCTCTCCATCGCTCGTTAGGGTTGATTTCAGAATGTCACTTTGGTGATGGTACCTCACTGTTTAAACATATTGCAAATGGACAAAAGTCACCAGCAAGTCACCGTCCATCAGTCAATTAGATATCATTCTGACACCAAACTGATACAAACTGATACCAAACCGACTTTTTCCAACTTGTTTAGAAGCCAACTATCACATACTTCAGAGCTAGCCCAAAATTCACAACGCCTTCTGTTCAAACCATTAATAAAAACGTAAAACACGTAGTTACGTTCTAGCTGCGGGTCCAGTTCTGACATTAGGTGTAGGCCTATGTGAGGCGACCCCGAATCCCAAGTTTCGACTCGATAGGTCATTTGGTGCCCGAGCAAGACCCTAATTGGTGGTGACAATCCACTTTTGTCCATGACTTGCTACGGGGTCCTTGAATGAGCTATCGGACAGAAACGTTGGGGTCCATCTATATGGGCCGAGACGGTTGCAATGCACCTAGTCTTGCGACTCTGGGACATTTCTAAATGTCGTCATTTTCGTGATGCAAAAATGAATTGAAGTTATTGCAAATGTACGAGGCTGTTTCTCGGTCCGGGAACCTTCTAGAGCCACGTAACTCACCACGCACTATCGACCTGAGGTCTAGAACAGGTTTCTAAAGTTTCAGAACTCTAGGTCTGACGGTTCTTTAATAATTCGAAGAAGGTTAACTAATGCAGGCAGTGTATGTCTCTACACACCCCAATGTGTCCCTCCTTCCAAGCTGTGTGCGTGTGTGAGAGATTTTCTTTGACATCTGTTGGGAGAAATGACTGATTTACAGTTCATGAGGGTTACCTAGTCACACATATGAAGTTTTGGAATGATGTGACTTTTTCAACCCCTTGAAACAGACACTGTGACCCAATTAAAGGCACTTCCGGTTGGCACAGGAAGCTATAAGTAAACACATATCCTCATTGTGGTATGCTTTTACAGAATCCTGAGTTTTAAGTATTTACGTTAAGAACTGACTGATTTACACAGGGTTGAATGCACTATTTCTATCAAACTGCAGGTTGGGTATTGAAAAACACATTTAGGGTGATTTTAACCACTTCCGATTGCTTCAGGAAACTTAGAATCGACACAGGTAGACCTCATAGTGTCTTGATGTACTGTCATTGACGACAGGTTCATAAGGCATTCATAACCCACATAGGCTTCAGGTTGACTTTAGAGGAGCAGGCAATGTATTCCTATGGGGAGAGATGTCATTGTAATCTGTGAGATCAAAAAACCCTGATTAATTGTTAAGGGTTAATGCCACATGGTCAAGCTTAGGCTTGCACAGATCGGGAGGACCTCAGGAACGTACCTGAGGTTGAATTTTGCTTCTCACCCTAACAGTTCTCTCACTGTCACCCTAAAGCAAATGACATTTAGGGCCAGGCTTCATTTGGGGCCTACTTTTTTCACGTTTGCTGCACTCAGAGCGAGCTACGGTCAAGCGGGGCATCTCGTTGAACTCGGCACAGCCTAGAGAATATCGAGATGCCATTGCAGGCTCTGTGTGTCTTTAAGCACCGCACTTTGTCACTCCATCCTTGCTGTGTGTGTGTGTGTGTGTGTGTGTGTGTGTGTGTGTGTGTGTGTGTGTGTGTGTGTGTGTGTGTGTGTGTGTGTGTGTGTGTGTGTGTGTGTGTGTGTGTGTGTGTGTGAGAGAGCTTTTCTTTGACATCTGTTGGGAGAAATGACTGACTTACAGTTCATGGGGGTTGCCTAATCACACATATGAAGTTTTGAAAAGATCTGACCTTTTTAACCCCCTCGAAAGAGCACCTATGACACCATTTTAAGGCACTTCCTGTAACGGTTTTCTTCATCTGAAGGAGAGGCGGACCAAAATGCGGCGTGATGATGATTCATGTTTGTTTAATAAAGGAAAACTATACATGAATAAACTACAAAACAATGAAATGTGAAAACTCAAAACAGCCCTATCTGGTACAAAACACAGAGACATGAACAATCACCCACCAACACACAGTGAAACCCAGCCTACCTAAATATGGTTCTCAATCAGAGACAATGACCAACACCTGCCTCTGATTGAGAACCATATCAGGCCAGACATAGAAATAGACAAACAAGACATCCAACATAGAATCCCCACTCAGATCGCACCCCGACCAACCACAACATAGAAACATACAAAGCAAACTATGGTCAGGGTGTGACAGACCCCCCCCCAAGGTGCGGACTCCGGCCGCAAAACCTGAACCTATTGGGGAGGGTCTGGGTGGGCATGTGTCTGTGGTGGCGGCTCTGGTGCTGGACGTGGCCCCCACTTCACCGTAGTCTTAGTCCCCCACCTTGTCCCTTCCGTGGCCTCCTAGCCACGGCGACCCTACTTAATGACCCCACTGGACTGAGGGGCAGCAGCTCGGGACAGAGTGGCGGCAGCTCGGGACAGAGGAGCGGCAGCTCGGGACAGAGGGGCGGCAGCTCGGGACAGAGGGGCG
Organism: Oncorhynchus tshawytscha; assembly: GCF_018296145.1. Classification (NCBI taxonomy): domain Eukaryota; kingdom Metazoa; phylum Chordata; class Actinopteri; order Salmoniformes; family Salmonidae; genus Oncorhynchus; species Oncorhynchus tshawytscha. Next base: position 26,136,795 of record NC_056449.1, read on the forward strand.
GCAGCTCGGGACAGAGGGGCGGCAGCTCGGGACAGAGGGGCGGAAGCTCGGGACAGAGGGGCGGAAGCTCGGGACAGAGGGGCGGAAGCTCGGGGCTGAGGAGCTCTGGGCTGAGGGGCTCTGGCGTCTCTGGGCTGAGGGGCTCTGGCGCCTCTGGCAGACTGGCGGCACTGGCGGCCCCTGGCAGACTGGCGGCACTGGCGGCCCCTGGCAGACTGGCGGCACTGGCGGCGCTGGGCAGACTGGCGGCACTGGCGGCGCTGGGCAGACGGGCGGCACTGGTGGCGCTGGGCAGACGGGTGGCTCAGGCGGCGCTGGGCAGATGGGAAGCTCAGATGGCGCTGGGCAGACGGGAAGCTCCGGCAACGCTGGAGAGGAAGGCTCTGGTTGCGCTGGACTGAGTAGCTCTCGTAGCGCCGAACCGGCGGGAGACTCCGGTTGCGCTGGAGAAGCGGGAGACTCCGGCAGCGCTGGAGAGGCGAGGCGCACTGTAGGCCTGATGCGTGGTGCTGGCACTGGTGGTACTGGGCCGAGGACACGCGCAGGAAGCCTGGTGCGGGGAGCTGCTACCGGAGGGCTGGGGTGTGGAGGTGGTACTGGATAGACCGGACCGTGCAGGCGCACTGGAGCTCTTGAGCACCGAGCCTGCCCAACCTTACCCGGTTGAATGGTCCCGGTCGCCCTGCCAGTGCGGCGAGGTGGAATAGCCCGCACTGGGCTATGCAGGCGAACCGGCGACACCGTGCGCAAGGCTGGTGCCATGTAAGCCGGCCCAAGGAGACGCACTGGAGACCAGATGCGTAGAACCGGCTTCATGGCACTTGGCTCAATGCTCACTCTAGCCCGGCCGATACGCGGAGCTGGAATGTACCGCACCGGGCTATGCACCCGCACTGGGGACACCGTGCGCTTCACAGCATAACACGGTGCCTGTCCGGTCTCTCTAGCCCCCCGGTAAGCACAGGGAGTTTGCGCAGGTCTCCTACCTGGCATAGCCATACACCCTGTGAGCCCCCTCCCAATACATTTTTGGGGCTGACTCTCGGGCTTCCGTCCGCGCCGCTTTGCTTGCTTCGCCAACTCCATTCTCCGATAACCTTCTGCACACTGCTCCATCGAATCCCAGGCGGGCTCCGACACTCTCCCTGGGTCGACCGCCCACCTGTCTATCTCCTCCCAAGAAGTATAGTCCATACTCTTGCAGTCCAAACCGTACTCCCATGTCCATTCCTCTTTGCGTTGCTGTTGCCCGTTACCACGCCGCTTGTTCCTGTTGTGATGGGTGATTCTGTAACGGTTTTCTTCATCTGAAGGAGAGGCGGACCAAAATGCGGCGTGATGATGATTCATGTTTGTTTAATAAAGGAAAACTATACATGAATAAACTACAAAACAATGAAATGTGAAAACTCAAAACAGCCCTATCTGGTGCAAAACACAGAGACAGGAACAATCACCCACCAACACACAGTGAAACCCAGGCTACCTACATATGGTTCCCAATCAGAGACAATGACTAACACCTGCATCTGATTGAGAACCATATCAGGCCAGACATAGAAATAGACAAACAAGACATCCAACATAGAATCCCCACTCAGATCGCACCCTGACCAACCAAAACATTTAAACATACAAAGCAAACTATGGTAAGGGTGTGACACTTCCGGTTTACACAGGAAGCTGAAAGTGAACATATATCCTCCTTGGGGTAGGCAATTATATAATTTTGAATTTTAAGTCTTTATGTTAAGAACTGACTTATTTACGGAGGGTTTAGTGAGTGTATGTTATTTCAGAAAATCACAGATCACAGAAATCTCGCAGAGCTCCGGAGCACACTTTAAAAAGATTTGTATGAACACGCTGCAACTGGTTCTGTAACTGCTTAAAAAAAATATATATATTTTTGACATTGTACGATTTCTCTTAAATGACGATAGATAAATGGCTAGTTCTTTTTTTATTGACGCCGGAGGTACCTTGACTTTGACGTGAAGTGGAAAAATTATTGCTCTATTTTCATTTTGGACCTTTAATCCCAGAAAAATGGCCATAACTCAAAAACCGTTGAGGCCTAGATGCCATCTTGTTCGGGGCCAACTGCCCATTATGCCAAACCTATGCTCACCAAGTTTCGGCTTTGAAATATTTTCTGTTTAGGAGATAAGGCCACGTCGTGATTCGTGATGTTTTGTACATTTGCAATATGATTGCATTCGCCCTCTTGTGGGATTTGCCGGGACAGTGGAAAAATGACCAAAATTTGATTATTGTATAAAACGGAAACCAAATGTCCGAGAGAGTTCGTTTGATGACTTCCCGGGAGATTCGGCCCAGCCGCACGGCCCGTCGCCATCTGCGAAGTTTACAAACGTTTTCGGACGTCTAGTAAGGGACCGCACATTTGCAATGTGGACGTTCTCACTAACCATATGGCAAATGTCAAAATGTTCCCTTAAGGTATGTTAATTTACTACCTCTCATTTACAGTGGTTAATATACTTTCTCTCATTTACAGTTGTTAGTATACTACCTCTCCTTTACAGTTGTTAGTATACTACCTCTCCTTTACAGTTGTTAGTATACTTTCTCCCATTTACAGTTGTTAGTATACTTTCTCTCATTTACAGTTGTTAGTATACTACCTCTCCTTTACAGTTGTTAGTATACTACCTCTCCTTTACAGTTGTTAGTATACTTTCTCCCATTTACAGTTGTTAGTATACTTTCTCTCATTTACAGTTGTTAGTATACTACCTCTCCTTTACAGTTGTTAGTAAACTACCTCTCCTTTACAGTTGTTAGTATACTTTCTCCCATTTACAGTTGTTAGTATACTTTCTCTCATTTACAGTTGTTAGTATACTACCTCTCCTTTACAGTTGTTAGTGTACTACCTCTCCTTTACAGTTGTTAATTTACTATCTCTAATTTACAGTTGTTAGTGTACTACCTATTCTATACAGTTGTTAGTATATTATCTCTCCTTCACAGTTGTTAATTTGCTATCTCTAATTTACAGTTGTTAGTATACTACTTCTCCTTTACAGTTGTTAGTATACTACCTCTCCTTTACTGTCATTAGTATACCTTTCCTTTGTTGTCATTATCAGTGACAGAGGCCATTAGAGCACCTGCCAGGAGACTGGGATTCCTTTAACGGCTGCTTTCAGCTCTTCTCCAGCAGCTGCCAGAGAGCCCCTCACTCTCACTCATTCAGTGTGCACTTAGACATGGGAACGGTCAGGAGCCCATGAAAGGTAAGGTTGCACCCAATGTGCATAAGGCCACAATAAACCCAAGTTAAAAATGATGCTTTAGAGCCACAATGAATCTAGATAGCAGACCAAAGTAAAATATCAGACTGAATTGCAATAACTTTTGTTCAAAGCATGGAGACAAATTAAGGTTTGGGAGCTAAAGAGCTGTTTGATGTTAACCGAGATGAGTCTTTTTGAAAAAACAATAAGAAAAATATCTGAAAAAATTAACTACAATGAACAAGGAAAGTGATAGGAGAAAAATAGCAAAATGTCCGCAAACTGGGGAAAATAATTCACTTGAAAGCTAGGGTAAGATACAGGATGAAGTTTTTTGTCATGCATCTTGTTCTGAAGGCAGCTCTGCAGAGTGGTCACTAGCTGACACAAAGAAAACTGATTTTAAATGTAACCCTAACGTTAACCCTAAACTTAACCGCACTCTGTCTTTACTGTCTTTACTCTCTCTGTTGATGATTGGTTCTACTCTCTCTGTTGATTATTGGTCTACTCTCTCTGTTGATGATTGTTTCTACTCTCTGTTGATGATGACTACTCTCTCTGTTGATGATGACTAATCTCTCTGTTGATGAGAGGTTCTACTCTCTCTATTTATGACTGGATCTACTCTCTCTGTTGACGACTGGCTCTCCTCTCTCTGTTGATGATGACTACTCTCTGTTGATGATGACTACTCTCTTTGATGATGACTACTCTCTCTGTTGATGACTGTCTCTACTCTCTCTGTTGATGACTGGATCTATTATCTCTGTTGATGACTGGATCTACTCTCTCTGTTGATGACTGTCTACTCTCTCTGTTGATGACTGGCTCTACTTTCTCTGTTGATGACTGGATTTACTCTCTCTGTTAATGATGACTACTCTCTCTGTTGATGATGACTACTCTCTCTGTTGATGTCTGTCTACTCTCTCTGTTGATGACTGGTTCTACTCTCTCTGTTGATGACTGGTTCTACTCTCTCTGTTGATGACACTCTACTTTCTCTGTTGATGATGACAACTCTCTCCACTGATGATGACTACTCTCTGTTGATTATGACTACTCTCTTTGATGATGACTACTCTCTCTGTTGATGACTGTCTCTACTCTCTCTGTTGATGACTGGATCTACTCTCTCTGTTGATGACTGGTTCTACTCTCTCTGTTGATGACTCTCTAATCTCTCTGTTGATGATGACTACTCTCTCTGTTTATGATGACTACTCTCTCTGTTGATGACTGTCTCTACTCTCTCTGTTGATGACTGGATCTACTATCTCTGTTGATGACTGGATCTAATCTCTCTGTTGAGGACTGGATCTACTCCCTCTGTTGATGACTGGCTCTACTCTCTCTGTTCATGACTGGCTCTACTCTCTCTGTTGATGACTGGTTCTACTCTCTCTGTTGATGACACTCTACTTTCTCTGTTGATGATGACAACTCTCTCCACTGATGATGACTACTCTCTGTTGATGATGACTACTCTCTTTGATGATGACTACTCTCACTGTTGATGACTGTCTACTCTCACTGTTGATGACTGTCTACTCTCACTGTTGATGACTGTCTACTCTCTCTGTTGATGAATTGTTCTACTCACTCTGTTGATGACTGGATCTACTCTCTCTGTTGATGACTGTCTCAACTCTCTCTGTTGATGACTTTCTACTCTCTCTGTTGAAGATTGGTTCTACTCTCCCTCTTGATGATTGGCTCTACACTCTCTGTTGATGACAGGATCTACTCTCTCTGTTGATGATGACTACTCTCACTGTTGATGACTGTCTACTCTCACTGTTGATGACTGTATACTCTCTCTGTTGATGACTTGTTCTACTCACTCTGTTGATGACTGGTTCTACTCTCTCTGTTGATGACTGGTTGTACTCTCTCTGTTGATGACTGTCTATAATCTCTGTTGATGATGACTACTCTCTTGATGACTGGCTATACTCTCTCTGGTGATGACTGGCTCTACTCTCTCTGTTGATGATGACTACTCTCTCTGTTGATGACTGTGTCTACTCTCTCTGTTGATGACTGTGTCTACTCTCTCTGTTGATGACTGTCTCTACTCTCTCTGTTGATGACTGTCTCTACTCTCTCTGTTGATTACTGTCTCTACTCTCTCTGTTGGTAACTGGTTCTACTCTCTCTGTTGATCACTGGTTCTACTCTCTCTGTTGATGACTGGTTCTACTCTCTATGTTGATGACTGGTTCTACTCTCTCTATTTATGACTTTCTCTAATCTCTCTGTTGATGACAGTCTTTACTCTCACTGGTGATGACTGTCTACTCTCTCTGTTGATGACTGTCTCTACTCTCTCTGTTGATGACTGTCTCTACTCTCTCTGTTGGTCGCTGGTTCTACTCTCTCTGTTGATCACTGGTTCTACTCTCTTTTGATGACTGGTTCTACTCTCTATGTTGATGACTGTCTACTCTCACTGTTGATGACTGTCTACTCTCACTGTTGATGACTGTATACTCTCTCTGTTGATGACTGTCTCTACTCTCTCTGTTGGTAGCTGCTTCTACTCTCTCTGTTGATCACTGGTTCTACTCTCTTTTGATGACTGGTTCTACTCTATATGTTGACGACTGGCTCTACTCTCTCTGTTGATGACTTTCTCTACTCTCTCTGTTGATGACTGTCTCTCCTCTCTCTGTTGATGACTGGCTCTAGTCTCTCTGTTGATGACTGGATCTACTCTCTCTGTTGATGACTGTCTCAACTCTCTCTGTTGATGACTTTCTACTCTCTCTGTTGAAGATTAGTTCTACTCTCCCTCTTGATGACAGGATCTACTCTCTCTGTTGATGATGACTACTCTCACTGTTGATGACTGTCTACTCTCACTGTTGATGACTGTCTACTCTCACTGTTGATGACTGTATACTCTCTCTGTTGATGACTGTCTCTACTCTCTCTGTTGATTACTGTCTCTACTCTCTCTGTTGGTAACTGGTTCTACTCTCTCTGTTGATCACTGGTTCTACTCTCTCTGTTGATGACTGGTTCTACTCTCTATGTTGACGACTGGCTCTACTCTCTGTTGATGACTGTCTCTAATCTCTCTGTTGATGACTGTCTCTACTCTCTCTGTTGATGACTGGATCTACTCTCTCTGTTGATGACTCTCTCAACTCTCTCTGTTGATGACTTTCTACTCTCTCTGTTGAAGATTGGTTCTACTCTCCCTCTTGATGATTGGCTCTACTCTCTCTGTTGATGACAGGATCTACTCTCTCTGTGTATGACTGTCTACTCTCACTGTTGATGACTGTCTACTCTCACTGTTGATGACTGTCTACTCACTCTGTTGATGACTGGTTCAACTCTCTCTGTTGATGACTGGTTGTACTCTCTATGTTGATGACTGGCTCTACTCTCTCTATTTATGACTTTTTCTACTCTCTCTGTTGATGACTGTCTCTACTCTCTCTGTTGATGACTGTCTCTACTCTCTCTGTTGGTAGCTGGTTCTACTCTCTCTGTTGATCACTGGTTCTACTCTCTCTGTTGATGACTGGTTCTACTCTCTATGTTGATGACTGGCTCTACTCTCTCTATTTATTACTTTCTCTACTCTCTCTGTTGATGACTGGCTCTAGTCTCTCTGTTGATGACTGGATCTACTCTCTCTGTTGATGACTGTCTCAACTCTCTCTGTTGATGACTTTCTACTCTCTCTGTTGAAGATTAGTTCTACTCTCCCTCTTGATGACAGGATCTACTCTCTCTGTTGATGACATGACTACTCTCACTGTTGATGACTGTCTACTCTCACTGTTGATGACTGTCTACTCTCACTGTTGATGACTGTCTACTCTCTGTTGATGACTGGTTCAACTCTCTCTGTTGATGACTGGTTCTACTCTCTATGTTGATGACTGGCTCTACTCTCTCTATTTATGACTTTTTCTACTCTCTCTGTTGATGACTGTCTCTACTCTCTCTGTTGATGACTGTCTCTACTCTCTCTGTTGGTAGCTGGTTCTACTCTCTCTGTTGATCACTGGTTCTACTCTCTCTGTTGATGACTGGTTCTACTCTCTATGTTGATGACTGGCTCTACTCTCTCTATTTATTACTTTCTCTACTCTCTCTGTTGATGACTGGCTCTAGTCTCTCTGTTGATGACTGGATCTACTCTCTCTGTTGATAACTGTCTCAACTCTCTCTGTTGATGACTTTCTACTCTCTCTGTTGAAGATTGGTTCTACTCTCCCTCTTGATGATTGGCTCTACTCTCTCTGTTGATGACAGGATCTACTCTCTCTGTTGATGATGACTACTCTCACTGTTGATGACTGTCTACTCTCACTGTTGATGACTGTCTACTCTCACTGTTGATGACTGTATACTCTCTCTGTTGATGACTGTCTCTACTCTCTCTGTTGGTAGCTGCTTCTACTCTCTCTGTTGATCACTGGTTCTACTCTCTTTTGATGACTGGTTCTACTCTATATGTTGACGACTGGCTCTACTCTCTCTGTTGATGACTTTCTCTACTCTCTCTGTTGATGACTGTCTCTCCTCTCTCTGTTGATGACTGGCTCTAGTCTCTCTGTTGATGACTGGATCTACTCTCTCTGTTGATGACTGTCTCAACTCTCTCTGTTGATGACTTTCTACTCTCTCTGTTGAAGATTAGTTCTACTCTCCCTCTTGATGATTGGCTCTACTCTCTCTGTTGATGATGACTACTCTCACTGTTGATGACTGTCTACTCTCACTGTTGATGACTGTCTACTCTCACTGTTGATGACTGTATACTCTCTCTGTTGATGACTGTCTCTACTCTCTCTGTTGGTAACTGGTTCTACTCTCTCTGTTGATCACTGGTTCTACTCTCTCTGTTGATGACTGGTTCTACTCTCTATGTTGACGACTGGCTCTACTCTCTGTTGATGACTGTCTCTAATCTCTCTGTTGATGACTGTCTCTACTCTCTCTGTTGATGACTGGATCTACTCTCTCTGTTGATGACTCTCTCAACTCTCTCTGTTGATGACTTTCTACTCTCTCTGTTGAAGATTGGTTCTACTCTCCCTCTTGATGATTGGCTCTACTCTCCTCTGTTGATGACAGGATCTACTCTCTCTGTGTATGACTGATCTACTCTCTCTCTGTTGATGACTGTCTACTCTCACTGTTGATGACTGTCTACTCACTCTGTTGATGACTGGTTCAACTCTCTCTGTTGATGACTGGTTGTACTCTCTCTGTTGATGACTGTCTACAACTGGTTCTCTGTTGATGACTGTTCTACTCTCTCTTGATGACTGGCTGACTGGCTCTACTCTCACTGTTGATGACTGTCTACTCTCACTGTTGATGACTGTCTACTCTCACTGTTGATGACTGTATACTCTCTCTGTTGATGATGACTACTCTCACTGTTGATGACTGTCTACTCTCACTGTTGATGACTGTCTACTCTCACTGTTGATGACTGTCTACTCTCACTGTTGATGACTGTCTTCTCTCTCTGTTGATGACTGTCTCTACTCTCTCTGTTGATGACTGTCTCTACTCTCTCTGTTGATGACTGTCTCTACTCTCTCTGTTGATGACTGTCTCTACTCTCTCTGTTGGTAACTGGTTCTACTCTCTCTGTTGGTAACTGGTTCTACTCTCTCTGTTGATCACTGGTTCTACTCTCTCTGTTGATGACTGTCTCTACTCTCTCTGTTGATGACTGTCTACTCTCTCTGTTGAAGGCTGGCTCCACTCTCTCTGTTGATTAGTGGCTCTAGTCTCTCTGTTGATGACTGGATCTACTCTCTCTGTTGATGACTGGTTCTACTCACTCTGTTGATGACTGTCTCTACTCACTCTGTTGATGACTGTCTACTCACTCTGTTGATGTCTGTCTACTCACTCTGTTGATGACTGTCTACTCTCTCTGTAGATGATGTCGTCTACTCTCTCTGTTTATGATGACTCCTCTCTGTTGATGATGACTACTCTCTCTGTTGATGATGACTACTCTCTCTGTCGATGATGACTACTCTCTGTTGATGACTGTCTCTACTCTCTCTGTTGATGACTGTCTACTCTCTCTGTTGATGTCTGTCTACTCTCTCTGTTGATGATGACTACACTCTTTGTTGATGACTGGCTCTACTCTCTCTGTTGATGACTGGTTCTACTCTCCCTGTTGATGACTGTCTCTACTCTCTCTGTTGATGATGACTACTCTGTTGATGATGACTACTCTCTCTGTTGATGACTGGTTCTACTCTCTCTGTTGATGACTTTCTCTACTCACTCTGTTGATGACTGTCAACTCACTCTGTTGATTACTGTCTACTCTCTCTGTTGATGACTGGTTCCACTCTCTCTGTTGATGACTGTCTCTTCTCACTCTGTTGATGACTGTCTACTCTCTCTGTTGATTATGTCGTCTACTCTCTCTGTTGATGATGACAACTCTCTGTTGATGATGACTACTCTCTCTGTACATAAAGTGGAACATAGCTATTTTCACATAACTTGACACTGGAATGGTACTAGAGATAATGAATATGATGTTGGAAAGTGGTCATGTGCCACTTTAACCTGTTATTACACATGTATCACTTGTGAATATGTCAATTGTAACAGGACTGCTGTACACTGCATAAAGTGTGTATTCAGAAAAAGTTTTTTGGCTGACATGGTTTTACTCATATTTTATTTTCTAAGATTGACTATGAGGTGAATGACTGGGAGATTTCCACTATACTCATTGCTCCTCTCTTGAGAACATCTGACTTTGAACCACTTAATTTTAATGTTAGTCAGTATTTAGTGCAGTGGATGGACATGGCTCACTATCTGGTGGCATTGGATTATTTCTGGATGGAGGACCGGCACGTGCTGGTCATATATGCACATATGCTATGGCTTGGAGGAATAGAGACAGACTGACAATAATGTCCATAGTCCATAAATAATGACAGACAGCTGCTCCTGCAGTATCTGGCTATCAGCTGTGAATGGCTTAATGTGGGTACACACAGACAGATACAAATACATGCACCTCTACACACAATTGAGAGTTATCATGCTAATGTTTTCCTTTCTCACATATATATACATACTATAGACAGACAAGGACAGGAACACCACAAGGCTGTGTTGGCTTGGAGTTTTGGCAGGTACAGTTTGTTCACACACACACACACACACACACACACACACACACACACACACACACACACACACACACACACACACACACACACACACACACACACACACACACACACACACCACACTCCTGCAGCTAATGCCGATATTTATTACCTTCACCATGTGAGCATAGTTCACTTCACCTCCCTTTGACCTCCTCCTCCTCTCTTTGATCTCCTCCTCTTTTTGACCTCCTCCTACTCCTCTCTTTGACCTCCTCCTCTCTTTGATCTCCTCTCGTTGACCTCCTCCTACTCCTCTCTTTGACCTCCTCCTCTCTCTTTTTCACCTCTTCCTCTCTCTCTTTGACCTCTTCCTCTCTCTCTTTGACCTCTTCCTCTCTCTCTTTGACCTCTTCCTCTTTCTCTTTGATCTCTTCCTCCCATATTTGATCTCCCCCTCCCCTCTTTGACCTCCCCTCCCCTCTTTGATCTCCATCTCCCATATTTGATCTCCCCCTCCCCTCTTTGACCTCCCCTCCCCTCTTTGATCTCCCCTCCCCTCTTTGATCTCCCCCTCCCCTCTGATCTCCCCCTCCCCTCTTTGATCTCCCCCTCCTCTCTTTGACCTCCTCCTCCTCTCTTTTTTACCTCTTCCTCCTCTCTTTTTGACCTCTTCCTCTCTCTTTTTGACCTCCTCCCTCTCTCTTTGACCTCCTCCTTTCTTTGACCTCCTCTCTAAAACAACCCCAGTAACTGATATGATAGCATGTGTGTGTGATGCGGGTTACAGTATCAATATGACAGACTGGTTTAATCTGGTGTCGTCTGTGCACCCACCAAGACTGTGTTAGCCCGCTGAATCTTCAGTTCTCGGACAAAGTTAATCACCATGCAGGCATAGTTCATCAAACCTCCGCCCCACACACACACGCACAAACACACACACAGTCAAGGCAATATCATTGGGCATGAATCATTCTTAATCCTTGCTGAAAATGATCCAAATAAATGTCAACATTAACTAACCTTCATGAGCAAACATAAATAAACACCTGATCAATGTCATCAGTCATCCAACCGACCTTTGGATTATTTTTTTGGAGACACAATGACATTTTATCATCTCTAATTGCTTTGCTCTCATTGTATTTTGTTATTATCCACCATTTACAAGAGGATGGTGTCCAACCATCATGGATATTATGGTCGCAATAACAGTATTGAAATGTTTAATCCTTTTTCTTAATCAAGATCTTAGAATTGCTGTTTTCTAATGTAATCTAATTGTGAATCTCTCTACATGTATCATCATGCGTTATGAATATGTTATACATTTTTTATGTGTGTGATATTGATATAAAGTAGTAACAAATGTGTGTGTAATATTTATACACAGTTACATTTGTAGTGTATTTGAGGTTTAAAAAGGTCTCTGAAGTTTGTAATTTCCACTTTGAAATTTCAGACTTGATTTTCCCTACAAATGTCCATTAATTATAATCTGGCACTGAGGGCAAGGAAGTAAACAAGTTAGCGCCACACAGTGTGGTAGATCCCACCGGTGTAGTAGCATAAAGCGTGCATCACTGCTCTACTTCCCTGTCTAATTTCCTTCAGCTCTTGGGGCCCGTTTTCCTTCTCTTTCACACGTGCTTTTGTTTTCATGTCA